>NC_134356.1:237295333-237595333 GCF_048569485.1 Anomaloglossus baeobatrachus
CACCTGTGCAGGACACCCTCCTGCTCTGTTTTTAATAAGCTATAATGATAGCAAAAAATACTGCCATTTAGTGGCATACAAGAACTGGCTGTTGGACTCCTTTATTGTGCCACTTGTGCCAAGCAATCTCAAGCACCTCTGCATTCTACCCTCATGCACATTTAGCTATTCTAATTTTATAGCAAACTCAGGGATTTCCTTGCTGCGTTTGATCATTAGGAGGGATAGAAAGTGAGGCTTCTTTTACTGTCCTGGTACCCACAGAACACGGCCCCTGTACCCATCTGTCCACTTTTGCCACGCTATTTAATTTGCCCAAAGAGCTGACTCTTTTTCTGCCACCCTAAAATTGTCTGGAATACTAAGTTAGTGTTCCTTTGCTGCCAAGCAAGGTACAACACATGTGCATTCTACACTCCTTTCCATTTCTGGAATGCAATTATTAACTGCAGGTAGTCCAGCCAATCTGTTACGAAGGTGCAGGCGTGGATATAATGTAGCCTGCATCCAATGATGGTTCTCTCGATGTCTGACAGCTCAACAATACCTTCTGTTTCCACTTCCAAAACAAGTGATGACCTGCCAATCACACTCCCTGTTGCGGGTAAAGGAGTGGAAGTTCAGTGTGAAAAACCATGTGTGACTGCTGTCCCCACAGTCACAGAGGATGAAGAGCACGCAGATGCACTTGATGGGGCAGGCGGTGGTTGCACAGGCACGCTAGGCCGCATTGTAGCACAGTGAAATTCACATTGCGACTTATGCTTCATTTTAAGTCGTGTACAGGGTGGGCTCCCCAGTATGCAGCAAAACCAGGCAACAGGAAAAGGACTCTAGGCAGTTGGGTTGATAAATGATTGTTTAACTTTACCAAAACAAACAATAAGAACCATGCATACAATTTAAATAATTGAACAATCTATTCTGTTGCCTACTACCTGCTAATCCCCCTGTGTAGCAGTAATTGTGTGTTTGTGCGTGTGTGTGTGTGTGTGTGTGCGAACACGACTTACCAGTGGCGCATCACAAGAGCTTCCAAGTTACCTACCTAAACATAGACAAAACACATTACCCCCCCTGAATACCCTTGTTAGCTGAAGCCTCACAGATAATGCAGATGATAACAGTGTGAATGCAAACCACACAGCTCTGCAACACAGTCATGGAAATCTTGAAAAGCAACAGTCAATGCAAACATGTGTTGCTGTCCCTCTATGATTTAAACTGTACGTGACAATTTGACAGTGCAGAGGCAGCAAGTCTTATTGTCTATAAATAGTCTGCCTACCCAGAACAGATATGTGTTTTGCTAATAAAACAAAGTGTTGCGTGCCCGCATTATTGTCTGGGCACAGCCTACCGTACCCGGGTACTCTGATGTCCAGTTGCCAGAAATACAGACTTTACGCTCCTCTCACGGTAAACAGTATAGACAGCACTGTAAGAATGTTGGTCTGTGGCACAGGATGCTGCTCACTGGCATTACGGGGCTCATCATCAAAGTACAACATGACTTTCCTCACAATTGAACGAAGTGTTTCCGCGGTGGCTCCTTGCTGTAACATACACCTTTAGCTTTTCCTTCTGTTCATAGACAGCATCTCCAAGTCCACACCCGAAGAGCAATTTGATATTGCTATAGTGACCAAACAAAGGCAGATCCAAAATAACAGCAGCCCCTTGTGTGTAGTCTGCAACAATGCATGCAATGGCAAATTAGCATGTTGCATTGACAGTGGCTAAAGCTGAGCAATACACCTTCACGCTATCAATTCATATCCATGTGACACTTCATGGAGGAACTACTCAAAGGTGTGAGTTTTTGCCTTCTACTTACTGATTGTTGACAAATCTTACAGATTCCATGACTTGGGTGATCCTTTGCGATGTCCAAAAATTCACAGGCTAGGCAAGGCTTACAGCCCATGCGACCTGCATAGCCAACACGACTTCTGCTCAGAGTCAAAGTTGTGGTCCAGTATTCAGTTGTTGACGTGCTTCCAGTACTTTGTCTCTGGCCAGGAAGACGCAACGTAACCTCGTCGTCAGTAGCATCCTCCTCCACCTCCTCTGCTGACCTCATCGACTGGCTGACTTTGGTTTGACAGTAAGTGTGGTCTCCAACCTCATCAATAACCCTGTGTGTTTTCATTCCCCTCGTCCTGAGTCCTCCGAGACAACCTCTTCCTGCCCTGACCGAATAGTAAAGTTGTCATTCCAATCAGGTATCTGGGCTCCTCATCATGTTCCCCATTGTCTCCACCAGGAGGATTTACTTTTTGGAAATGAGGGTGTAGATTAGGCTCAGCACCTTCTTCATCGGGGCCTGGATCCCACTCACAAAGCTTCTGGCCATCTGCGCAGATCATTTCCCCTGTCTCATGGAACTCTCTACCTCAACACGTCAGATTATCTGCTACACCCGCAAGCTTCAAACTGAATCTGAAAACTCATCTGTTCAGAAATGACTATAACCTTCAATGACACCACCACCATACGTACTTGACGCTCAACCTAAACCACTCCTACTGTCTCCTCCCAAAAATCCTTTAGAATGTAATCCCGCAAGGGCAGGGCCCTCTTCCCTCTGTACCAGTCTGTCTATAGTTACTTGTATATGTATTCTGTATGTAACCCCCTTCTCATGTACAGCACCATGGAATCAATGGTGCTCTATAAATCAATAATAATAAAAATAATAATAACTTCCTTGTCTGTACTCATTGCAGCTTTGGAGCAGACCCCTGATTCCCAGGCTATAGTGCGACTGAACAGCTATGCAAACTCAACCATCTCTGTTACCCCATACTCAGCAGGGTTGGTGGAAACTTGAGAGCTGTTAGGAAGCAAGTGCGATTGGATAGACACCACAGAGGAACGGAGTATTTGGGATCTTGAAATTGGGGTGGAGGAGAGGCCACTTTATGGAGCACTTGAGATCCATTGAAGCAGCTGCTGTTTTGGCCTCATCTACATTTGTTAGCGATGGTTGTGTCCATTTAAAAAAGGATCATATCAGATTATCCATGGGAAGAAGTACACATGTTCTTTTGAATGGTATTTGTTGTTACAAAACCTGTAACCTGAAGCCTGCTGCGGTTTCATTTGCGCCCAGGTGTCAGCTGCCATTTAGGGCTGTGCCTTGGGTTGTCCAGCTGGCTACTTTCTCCTCCACGTCTAAGTGTGGAGAGGCAGCTAGTGCGCATGCGTATGCCGATTTACCCCAGCCACAGCCTAACTACAGTGTTTCGCCTAGTGAGTATGCTCTGCCTGACTGTGCCATTGCTGAGGCTAAGTCTTCATTTCGGGATACAGCGCATGCTCCCACACTTAGTGCGAAAAGCCTCTTTGCACAGGTACTTGCATTCCGTGCTGGGTCTAAGTCCTGTTTTGTGCCTAGACACCATGCTAAAGCTGATAGTCTTTTTTCAGAGACTGTATTTCATGCTACTGAGCATGCTCAGGCACTTACTGCATCAGACACTAGGTCCGGTAATGAACTCTTTGGCCCTGCCCCTGATGTGGGGGGCCCATATAGACCACAGGGCATCAGGTGTACTGACGATGTGGCCAGGCCACTCCCAAATGGCTTGCAGAGGCCCGCCCCTATGACTTGTCACCGCATTATTGATGGTCAGACGATGACTGGTGAGGTGTTTGGGTCATGGCAGCCATGAGGTCATCATTGAAGTTGCGGTTCCAAATAGGACGCTAGTTATGCCACTCATGACGTGTCACTCTGCTTTTGTCTCCAGGAGGTGCATTGTGGTTCAACCTGGTTTGGGGCGGACCCAGGTTATAAAAGGGGCTGGAGCCAACAAGGAGGTGTGCAGTCTTCTATTATGCTCCGAAAGAGCACACCTCCATGTGTTGAACCCATTGTGGCTTTAGGCCAGAGGTAGGCAGGGATAGGGTGTCGATGGAGGCCACCACCACAGTTGGTAACGCAGAACGGTTAAGACCAGCTCCTGTCCTACCAGTCCTGCTTGTGCAGCCCAGTGGCATTAACAGGCCTGCTGCTGCTGATGCGCCTGCTGTCCACAGGTGTGGCCCCTACGCACACGGTCAGCGTACTCAATGGCCCCTGTGTTGTTAACAGGGAGTTCCTGGGCTGGGTGGGCATGTGGACCCAGTGACGCTAACAGGGCTCCCAGTCTCCAGATCCGAATAGTGTCTAACTCGGTTCAGGCTACTATTAGTTTCATAGCCACACAGCTCTGTATCCTCCACCAAACCTTCCAGTTGCCAACCTCTCCTTTTCCATCTGGGAGCACGGTGGACACTGACTGCTGATGGGGATATATACCTTTATCTTTCTTTTCTTATTAATTTTCGTTATAAAGCGGTAACATAGTATATACCACCTTATCCAAATCTGCCAGTCCCACTGTAACAGATGGTGTTTCTTCAGCAAATGTTACTGTTGCTTAACCACCAAATCCACGGACCAAAACTTTTTCCCCTTTCCAACACACCTGTTCCCCTTTCCACCAGCATCTGTCCTTTTTCAACTCATTTTGGTATATGACCAAAAGTGCAACTCTGCAGGGACACCGTACTCAACGCCATCTCAGCACAGCAGCCAGCCCTCGGTCCCTCAGATGTGGACAAGTAAAAGACCATTTCCTCCTATCCATGACAAAGCGTTGAGATTCACTCTGTGCAGCACTGGTGTTTAGTGGAAAAGCAGATCTAAGATTGCGTACCACCTTCTGCAGATACTCCTGTATACGTGCGTCCATTTCTATGGCAGGAATTATTTCGCCAAATTTTGTCTTGTACCGGGGATCTAACAGTGTGGCAACCCAGTAGTCAGGATTACTTCGAATTCGTACAATCCGAGGGTCATGTTGTAGGTAGTGCAGCAAGAAGGCGCTCATGTGTCTTGTGCATCCAGGAGGACCAAGTCCTTGGTGTGTTGGTGGCAGAGAGGTGAGAATCGTGCCTCCTTCCTCTGCCCTCTCCCCACAACCTCGCACAACCGAAATGTGAGCAAGCTCTCACTCATCTGATGAGTCTTCCATGCCCATCGCCAGTTCGTCCTCCATTTCTTCATGGGCTCCTGCACCTTCCTCAACACTTTTTGCTGATACTATGCGCCCTTGTTAATCCCTCTCCCTCACCATGACTGCCGCCTAGGTGCCACTGACCATCTGGACCTCGTAGATCTTGTTATCCCTTCCGCATATGACTCCTCCTGTACTTCCTCCCCTTACTCTTGTCCCAACACCTGACTCCGAATAATAATTACAGTGTGCTCCATCATGTAGATGACAAGAATTGTCACGCTGAGAATGGCATCGCCAGTGCTAAACATCTTTGTTGACATTTGTAAACTGTGTAGAAGGGTGCATAGGTCCTTGATCTGACACCACTCCAGCAGCGTGATCTGCACCACCTCTGGATCAAGTTATCCCAGGCTATATGTCATAACGTATTGCAGCAGGGTTCGGCGGTGCTGCCACAAACGCTGCAACATGTGCAGATTCAAATTCTTGCGTGTCAGCACATCGCATTTCAGGCGTTTAACCACCAGACCTAAAGACTTCTGTAGCGACGAAAGTTGTTGAGCTGCTGTGTGCGCACGATGGAAGTGAGCACATAGCGAGCGTGCCCGCTGCACAAGGCCATGTAGGCCGGGATGGTGTTTTAAAAATTGCTGGAGAATTAGGTTCAACACGTGAGCCATACAAGGCACGTGTGTCACATTGCCCTGACGATGGCCCGCAGCCAGGTTTGCATCATTGCCGCACACGGCTGTTAAAGTCACCAACAGAGTCCGCTCCGTCAATTTGTACTCCGGTCGCCAGGTGACAACGTGTTCCTTTCATGCATAGTGCTGATGATGGGAGAGGAGTCGATGCCAGCGGCGCAGGTGGACGCAGGTTATGCTCACCCACTGGGCTGCATTACCTTGACAGATGCAGAATCTCTGGCTGAATGTAGCTGGTGGGTATCTCACAGATGAAGTACCATCATTCAGCTACAACCAATGGGAAGACACCACACCCTTTTTTATGCCCATCCTGTCTGCAGACCACTGCCAGACATAGCTATGAACCTCTGGTTACTTTTACCCCCAGTTCAGTTTTATGATTTTGTGTGCTTGTTACCTGACTACTTTTCCTGCTTGCTGTTTATGTACCTTGTTGGCCGATCCACATTTCACCTCTGCTTGTTTTCTGATTAAGTCCTGGCCGTCCCATTCTGTTCCTGTTCCTCAATTAATGTTTTGACCCTGCCTGACTACTATTCTCTGGAACTGCAGCCTTCCACAGGTATTGATCACCTTGGGCCCTGTGTAATTCCTAATCCCTGTATAGGGGTTATAGGGTTTCAGGGTTCTAGGGGTCCTGCTTGGTGAGTGGCTTCCCTCTAGCCTATCATTTACAGCCCATCTGAGTGTGTGGATCAAGGAAGGCGTTACACCGTGCTCTTTGCAGAAGGCCATGTGGGCCAGGATAGTGCTTTAAAAATTGCTGGACAACCAGGTTCAACACGTGAGCCACACAAGGCACGTGTGTCACATTGTCACAGCGAAGGGCCGCACCCATGTTTGCATCATTGTCGCACCCGGCCTTCCCTGGCTGCTGGTTGAGTGGAGACAACCATTGATGAAACTCGGTCTCCAGAGCTAACCGTCCACAACTTCTCAGCGGTGTGACTCACATTTCCCATACATTTCAAAGTAAACCTTTGACCGCCTGATGGCATTTAGCTCTGCTGCCAGCATAGTAAGGAGGTGTGTGGTATTCCTTGTGCGCAGTTACAAGGAAGGGTTGCCTGACCACACAGGGTTTGGGCCAAGGTGGAGGACCCACACGAGGTTGAAGAGGCAGAAGCAGTGTATTAACTTCTACATACAGAAGAAGGATTGACACAACTTGTGGGGACGGCAAGACTTGTACAGCAGACCCTTCTCCATCTCTCCCCACAGTAACCCATTGCCCAGTCAGCGACATGTAATGCCCCTGTCCATGCTTACTGTGCCAATTATCTGTGGTGAAATGCACCCTGTCACACAGAGTTTCTCAAGGAATCAGTGATGTTTAGTGCGACATGCTGGTGTAGCGCGTGCACGCCTTTGTTGGAGAAGGAGTGGCGCCTGGGCATCGGCTCTTGGGGCACTGCGATGGGCATAAGGTCTCGAAAATCCTCAGTTAAAAAGGTTGGAAAGGCAGCATTTTGGTAGCCAACAGTTTGCAGATGCTGAAAGTCAACCTCCAAGCCATGTCATGCCCTTCTAAAAGCATGTAAAACACAGCGAGGGGACTCCAACCACAGTCTCCCTCGTTTTCACTAACTGGGCCACACACACCCCACTTGACTGGCATCAGTTGACCCCCCTTTTGAAAAAGAAAAAGATGCTTTGCATGAAGCACTCTCAAAAATACGCGTGCCTTTCCCGTCCCCTGGCTGACCCAGGGGAAGAAAAGTCCTCTGAGAGCCATGACTTGTTCATCTTGGTTCTTTTAGAAACACAGCGAGGGGACTCCAACCACAGTCTCCCTCGTTGCCACTAATTGGGCCCCACACACCCCACTTGACTGGCATCAGTTGACCCAATTTTCAAGATGAAAAAGATGCTTTGCATGAAGCACTCTCAAAAATACGCGTGCCTTTCCCGTCCCCTGGCTGACCCAGGGGACGAAAAGTCCTCTGAGAGCCATGATTTGTTCATTTTGGTTCTTTTAGAAACACAGCGAGGGGACTCCAACCACAGTCTCCCTCATTTCCACTAATTGGGCCACACACACCCCACTTGACTGGCATCAGTTGACCCAATTTTCAAGATGAAAAAGATGCTTTGCATGAAGCACTCTCAAAAATACGCGTGCCTTTCCCGTCCCCTGGCTGACCCAGGGGAAGAAAAGTCCTCTGAGAGCCATGTCCACATTGTCAGTGGACAGACGCGTGTGCTTATCTGCCAGCAGACCCCCAGCAGAACTGAAGACAGGTTCTGAGAGAACGCTGGCTGCAGGACACGACAAGATCCCCAAGGCGTACGTGGCAAGCTCAGGCAATTTATCCAGATTGGAAGCCTAAAATGAGCAGGGCTCAAGTTGCACAGTAATGGCATCGATGTTTCCTTGCATATACTCATATATCTGTGTGTCCTCCTTTTTTACCTTGTCCAGCTCTTTTGTTTTCGCATGAGTATATGTCCTTGTCACTTTCCCATGTGTTTGTGTTGTGTTGTGAGTTGTTTGTCACCTTTTGGACACCTTTGAGGGTGTTTTCTAGGTGTTTTTATGTGTTTGTGATTGCCTGCCATTGTTTCCTATGCAGTTCGAGTTCGGTTCGTTGAACGTTCGACGAACCGAACTCGAACGGGAGCTCCGTTCGGCGAACCGACCTCGAGCCGAACCGCGACCGGTTCGCTCATCTCTAGTACCTAGTAGAGTTGAGCGAGTACCTTACTATTCGTACTCACTATGCTCATAATGAATACTGCCTAATACTTGTGTATTCATTCTAAATAATGTGTGCAATGCAAGTCAATGGGGAAAACACGTAAAGTAATGAGTAACCTGAATGCTGCACTATTTGCTACTCGCACAAATAGTGCACATTCGGGTTACTCGTTACATTGCAAGCATTCCCCATTGACTTGCATTGAACATGCTATTTGGAACATATATGCAAGTATTAGACAGTACTCGTTATGAGCATAGTGAGTACGAATAGTTAGGTACTCGCTCAACTTTAGTACATAGTGCACCAGAAATGCATCAGTTGTTTGTCATCACCTTGTTTTAATGTATGACTGGATGTGCTGAGATATTTCTGTTTCCTTTCCAAAGTGGGGTCAATTGTGGGGGATTTTCACTGTTTAAGCACATCAGTAGCCCTGCAAACACAACATAGCATCCACTATCAATTGGACCTGATTTTGCATTCTAAAAGTCAAATGGCACTCCTTCCTTTTTGAATCCTGCTGCGTGCCCAAATAGTAGTTCTCCACCACATACCGTATGGGGTATCGGCGTCCTTAAGAGAAATTGCAAATTTTATGGAGCATTTTCTCCTTTTACCCTTGTTAAAATAAACTGCTACTAAAGTAACATTTTTGTGGGAAAAAAAAACATTTTCATTTTTGTTTTCTACATTGCTTCACTTCCTGTAAAGCACCTTTAGGGGAAATAAACCTCTTGAATGTGTTTTTCAGCACTTTGATGGGTGCATTTTTTAAAACTGTATTTTTTTGTTTTCTTTCTGTCACATAGGCCCCTCAAATTCACTTCAAATGTTATGTGGTCCTTAACCACTTCATGATGAGGCCAATTTCCATTTTTGCGTTTTTGTTTTTTCCTCCCCTTCTTGCCAGATTTTTATTTTTCTGTCCACATACACATATGAAAGCTTTGTAGGGAGAGTTGTACTTTTGAGTGACATCATTGATTTTACCACATAGTGTAGTGTAAATAGAGAAAAAAATCTAAATGGGGAGAAATTATGAAAAAAAAACCACAATGCTGCCATTTTGGGGGGAGAATTGTTTATTACTTTGTACATTTTGTGGCAAAAATGATCTTGCAATAAGATTCTCCTTATTAGTATGATTACAGGGATACCAAACATGTCCAGTTTTTTTCTTATTTTAGTGGTAAAACAAAAATCAGAAATTTGGAAAAAAAAAAAATTGGAAGGGTTCTGTCACCATGTTCCAATACCCATAACGTTTTCATTTTTCGGACGATGGAGCTGTGTGATGGCTTATTTTTTTGCGGTGTGAGACAAAATTGTTATTGGTAACATTTTTTGATAGATATATTTTCACTGCTTGTTACAGTATTCTTTGTTGTATTGCAGAGACCAAAAAATTTAACTTTGGTGTTTTTATTTTTTTTGTTTTGTTTACAGTGTTTACCAATTGAGTTAATTATTTTTATATGTTGATAGATTGTACTTTCTTGAACTTGGCGATGCCGCATATGTGACTTTTTTATTACCTTTATATTAAATGGGTTAAAAGGGGGTGATTTGATGTTTTATATTTTTTTCATTTTTTTGATCTTTTAAATAATTTTTTGTTTACTTTTCAGTGTTATTAATAGTCCTTTTAGGGGACTTGAAGCTGTGATCGCTTGATCACTTGTGCTTGTGCTATATATAGCAATGCCATAGCATTGCTGTATATAGTAAAAGTTACTATCTTCTTTGAAGCCTGGACACAGGCAGAGTTTCAAAGGAGCCCTGCTATGACAACCACCGAGGTCTTCAGCAGGGTTAAAAAAAATTGATTTGTACATTTTGTTGGAAAAATTAGAAATTGCTGATGAAGTTTTAACTTTTCCAGCTTCCTAACAAAAGAAATATGTTTCAAAAATGATGCTGATGTAAAGTAGACATATGGTGTGACATAACTCTTTGGTTTAAGGGCATAAGAATTAAACGTTTGAAAGTTGATACATTTTAAAAATTTTGGGCAAATTTGTGATATTTCACAAATAAAGGCAAAAAATATTATCCTAAATTTACCACTAACATGTAGTACTATATGTCACAAAAACAATGTCAGAATTTTTGGGATCCATTAAAGCAGTCCAGAGGTATTACATCAAAAAGTGACACCAGACAGAATTGGAAAAAAAAATGACCTGGTCAGGAAGGTGAAAAAAGGCTTCGGGAAAAGAAGTTAGGTTCACACAGTATGTTTTTCGCGTCGTTTTTGCGTGTTTTTCGGGTGCGTTTTTCCTCAGAAAACTGCATGACTTTGCTTCCCCAGCAAAGTCTATGAGTTTTCCTTTTTGCTGTCTGCACACAGCGTTTTTTTTAGCTGCGTTTTTGTGGTGCCCACAAAAATGCAGCATGTCAATTATTTTTGCGTTTTTCACTGCGTTTTCCACCCATTGAGTTCAATGAGATGTTCAAAAAAGCAATGAAAAACGCAAATTGCAAATATAGTTGCATTTTAGTGCGTTTCTATGACTAAAAACGCAGCTATAAATGCAAGGGGTGGGTAGTAAAGTGACATGTACAGGAAGAGGATTCCTTCTGTCAGTAAACACCGAAGCGTGAATCCTCCTGGTACCGCCACCGCTGCCTCCACCTCCCATCTGGTGCCATGTCTGCTCCCATGCTCCGGGCGGGAGATGGAAGTAGCTGCGAAATCAAAAGTGAACAGTAGAAAAAAAAAGTCATACTCACCTGTCTGCAGACTCCCGGTGTCATGTCCGCTCCCAGCTCCTCTGTCCTCTCCCAGTACCACCGCTCCGGCTGTGTGCACACTTCCGATAGCTGCAGGACCTGGAGATGATCACCTGAAGCGGTCACGTGATGCGGCACCCGACGCATCAGCTGATCGTAAGTCTCGCGGTGACGCCGGCTTTTTACCGCCCGGCCGGCTTAAACTATCAGCTGATGCCGTCAAGAGACCGCTTCACTGATTACCAGCAGCTCCTGCAGCGATCAGCACAGACGTGTGTTTTTTTTGTTTTGTTTTTTTGGCACCGATGCATCAGCTGATTGTATAAACAGCTTTGGCGCGGTACGCTGACCCAGGATTACTGCGGAGGGGGGTTCTTTATTTCAATAAAGATGGAGTCACTAATTGTGTTGTGTTTTATTTCTAATAAAAATATTTTTCTGTGTGTTGTGTTTTTTTATCTTTACTAGAAATTCATGGTTGTCATGTCTAATATTGGTATGACACCATGAATTTCAGGCTTAGGGCCAGTTGATAATATACAGCTAGCCCTCACCCCATCATTACCCAGTGAGCCACCCGGCATCAGGGCAGCTGAATGAGTTGGATACAGCGCCAGAAGATGGCGCTTCTATGAAAGCGCCATTTTCTGGTGTGGCTGCAGACTGCAATTCGCAGCGAGGGTGCACAAAAAACTCTGCACTGCGGATTCCAAACACCAGCTGCCTAGTTGTACCTGGCTGGACTCAAAAATTGGGCGAAGCCCACGTCTATTTTTTTTTTAAATTATTTCATGCAATTCATGAGTAACAGCAAAGGATGGGATAGTGTAGTATAAAAAAATACAAATTTTAAGAATGTGGGAGTCACTAGTAGCAGCACGACTATGACTGGCATAAGCTGTTCAGGGTAGCAGTACTACCAAATGCAGGTCACAATTGGTCTTTTCCTCTGGCAAACATATTAATGTGGAAGAAATTGAGGATGTTATGGAATATATGGCACATCCCTCATCTCAGTCACAAAAGGATTGTGTTACTTCTGACAGAATGGTCTACCTGAGCAAAGATGATTAAAATGGATCAGTTCAGGACCATTTTTTAATTTTAAAAACATGAAAAGTTTGTCAGTGCACTGTGTTACTAAACAGGCAAATTCAGCTTTTCAGTCCTATGCTTCTTCACTAGAGCTAAGTATTTGTGTATTTCCCTGATTAAACATATTAATGTAAGATAATTTACTGCACTTACTTTGCTGTTTGGAATTCTTTTGCCTGTTAGGCTAGCTATACCTAAGAGCGCTCGAACCATCTCAGACTGACCCTGTTTTTAGAATTTAGTTTCTTGTGGCTTACTGCTGCTTATCATCACTGATGAAAGTCACACTGAATCTTGCACCTATACTATATTTCTATCCCATGTGAGCAAGGATGGTTGACCTTAGGGAGATCAACATCCACCACTGCGGAGACACCATCACGTGTTTCTCAACGCAGTGATTCTAGAGCAATGCCCCATGGGAAATATTCAAAGCAAGAAGGCCTGCAGAGACACCATCACATGTTTCTCAACGCTGAAAGGAAACTAGCCAGGTCTTTCACCGGGAAGGAACAACCACGGGAAGGGCAGTCTCCAGTTAAGGAGACCACCTATGCCAAACATGGTATCCATCCACAGACAGCCGTTTCGGGGTATTTGCCCCTCATCACTGTGGAGTAGGAATCTGGCTAGTGGGACATTGCCTAGTAAAAGACTATGTGAGCAAGGATGGTTGACCTTAGGGAGATCAACATCCACCACTGCGGAGACACCATCACGTGTTTCTCAACGCAGTGATTCTAGAGCAATGCCCCATGGGAAATATTCAAAGCAAGAAGGCCTGCGGAGACACCATCACATGTTTCTCAACGCTGACAGGAAACTAGCCAGGTCTTTCACCGGGAAGGAACAACCACGGGAAGGGCAGTCTCCAGTCAAGGAGACCACCTATGCCAAACATGGTATCCATCCACAGACAGCCGTTTCGGGGTATTTGCCCCTCATCAGTGTGGAGTAGGAATCTGGCTAGTGGGACATTGCCTAGTAAAAGACTATGTGAGCAAGGATGGTTGACCTTAGGGAGATCAACATCCACCACTGCGGAGACACCATCACGTGTTTCTCAACGCAGTGATTCTAGAGCAATGCCCCATGGGAAATATTCAAAGCAAGAAGGCCTGCGGAGACACCATCACATGTTTCTCAACGCTGACAGGAAACTAGCCAGGTCTTTCACCGGGAAGAAACAACCACGGGAAGGGCAGTCTCCAGTCAAGGAGATCACCTATGCCAAACATGGTATCCATCCACAGACAGCCGTTTCGGGGTATTTGCCCCTCATCAGTGTGGAGTAGGAATCTGGCTAGTGAGACATTGCCTAGTAAAAGACTATGTGAGCAAGAATGGTTGACCTTAGGGAGATCAACATCCACCACTGCGGAGACACCATCACGTGTTTCTCAACGCAGTGATTCTAGAGCAATGCCCCATGGGAAATATTCAAAGCAAGAAGGCCTGTGGAGACACCATCACATGTTTCTCAACGCTGACAGGAAACTAGCCAGGTCTTTCACCGGGAAGGAACAACCACGGGAAGGGCAGTCTCCAGTCAAGGAGACCACCTATGCCAAACATGGTATCCATCCACAGACAGCCGTTTCGGGGTATTTGCCCCTCATCAGTGTGGAGTAGGAATCTGGCTAGTGGGACATTGCCTAGTAAAAGACTATGTGAGCAAGGATGGTTGACCTTAGGGAGATCAACATCCACCACTGCGGAGACACCATCACGTGTTTCTCAACGCAGTGATTCTAGAGCAATGCCCCATGGGAAATATTCAAAGCAAGAAGGCCTGCGGAGACACCATCACGTGTTTCTCAACGCTGACAGGAAACTAGCCAGGTCTTTCACCGGGAAGGAACAACCACGGGAAGGGCAGTCTCCAGTCAAGGAGACCACCTATGCCAAACATGGTATCCATCCACAGACAGCCGTTTCGGGGTATTTGCCCCTCATCAGTGTGGAGTAGGTAGTTTTTACTAGGCAATAGCTAGTTTCCTGTCAGCGTTGAGAAACATGTGATGGTGTCTCCGCAGGCCTTCTTGCTTTGAATATTTCCCATGGGGCATTGCTCTAGAATCACTGCGTTGAGAAACACGTGATGGTGTCTCCGCAGTGGTGGATGTTGATCTCCCTAAGGTCAACCATCCTTGCTCACATAGTCTTTTACTAGGCAATGTCCCACTAGCCAGATTCCTACTCCACACTGATGAGGGGCAAATACCCCGAAACGGCTGTCTGTGGATGGATACCATGTTTGGCATAGGTGGTCTCCTTGACTGGAGACTGCCCTTCCCGTGGTTGTTCCTTCCCGGTGAAAGACCTGGCTAGTTTCCTGTCAGCGTTGAGAAACATGTGATGGTGTCTCCGCAGGCCTTCTTGCTTTGAATATTTCCCATGGGGCATTGCTCTAGAATCACTGCGTTGAGAAACACGTGATGGTGTCTCCGCAGTGGTGGATGTTGATCTCCCTAAGGTCAACCATCCTTGCTCACATAGTCTTTTACTAGGCAATGTCCCACTAGCCAGATTCCTACTCCACACTGATGAGGGGCAAATACCCCGAAACGGCTGTCTGTGGATGGATACCATGTTTGGCATAGGTGGTCTCCTTGACTGGAGACTGCCCTTCCCGTGGTTGTTCCTTCCCGGTGAAAGACCTGGCTAGTTTCCTGTCAGCGTTGAGAAACATGTGATGGTGTCTCCGCAGGCCTTCTTGCTTTGAATATTTCCCATGGGGCATTGCTCTAGAATCACTGCGTTGAGAAACACGTGATGGTGTCTCCGCAGTGGTGGATGTTGATCTCCCTAAGGTCAACCATCCTTGCTCACATAGTCTTTTACTAGGCAATGTCCCACTAGCCAGATTCCTACTCCACACTGATGAGGGGCAAATACCCCGAAACGGCTGTCTGTGGATGGATACCATGTTTGGCATAGGTGGTCTCCTTGACTGGAGACTGCCCTTCCCGTGGTTGTTCCTTCCCAGTGAAAGACCTGGCTAGTTTCCTGTCAGCGTTGAGAAACATGTGATGGTGTCTCCGCAGGCCTTCTTGCTTTGAATATTTCCCATGGGGCATTGCTCTAGAATCACTGCGTTGAGAAACACGTGATGGTGTCTCCGCAGTGGTGGATATTGATCTCCCTAAGGTCAACCATCCTTGCTCACATAGTCTTTTACTAGGTAATGTCCCACTAGCCAGATTCCTACTCCACACTGATGAGGGGCAAATACCCCGAAACGGCTGTCTGTGGATGGATACCATGTTTGGCATAGGTGGTCTCCTTGACTGGAGACTGCCCTTCCCGTGGTTGTTCCTTCCCGGTGAAAGACCTGGCTAGTTTCCTGTCAGCGTTGAGAAACATGTGATGGTGTCTCCGCAGGCCTTCTTGCTTTGAATATTTCCCATGGGGCATTGCTCTAGAATCACTGCGTTGAGAAACACGTGATGGTGTCTCCGCAGTGGTGGATGTTGATCTCCCTAAGGTCAACCATCCTTGCTCACATAGTCTTTTACTAGGCAATGTCCCACTAGCCAGATTCCTACTCCACACTGATGAGGGGCAAATACCCCGAAACGGCTGTCTGTGGATGGATACCATGTTTGGCATAGGTGGTCTCCTTGACTGGAGACTGCCCTTCCCGTGGTTGTTCCTTCCCGGTGAAAGACCTGGCTAGTTTCCTGTCAGCGTTGAGAAACATGTGATGGTGTCTCCGCAGGCCTTCTTGCTTTGAATATTTCCCATGGGGCATTGCTCTAGAATCACTGCGTTGAGAAACACGTGATGGTGTCTCCGCAGTGGTGGATGTTGATCTCCCTAAGGTCAACCATCCTTGGTCACATAGTCTTTTACTAGGCAATGTCCCACTAGCCAGATTCCTACTCCACACTGATGAGGGGCAAATTCCCCGAAACGGCTGTCTGTGGATGGATACCATGTTTGGCATAGGTGGTCTCCTTGACTGGAGACTGCCCTTCCTGTGGTTGTTCCTTCCCGGTGAAAGACCTGGCTAGTTTCCTGTCAGCGTTGAGAAACATGTGATGGTGTCTCCGCAGGCCTTCTTGCTTTGAATATTTCTATCCCATTAATAATTTTATTATTCACAGACTACTACACTCTTCTTCTTCTTCTTCTTCTTCTTCTTCAGTGCTGCAGTTGTACAACACAATACTGGAGCATTTGTCTTTTATTTGTGCTATCTCTAAAGTAGAGTTTGGAGTTCTGACATCATCTCAGTATTCTAAATCACTCCGACTAGCATTCATTCAAGTTTTGATAGTACCTCATGATTGACTGAGCCATACCATGTGATAGCTGCAAGGCATTAGTGGGAAGATTGCGTAGTTGCGCCTAAAGTTATGTGAGATTTCTGTAATCTTTAATATTTAAAATAGTCACAGTCCGACGGAACCAGATAATGTAATACAAATCGACACAAATTTGATTTGCATTGAATTAAATGGCTCATCTCTAATGAGGCTGAATACGTCTAGTTGGAATGTGGCTAGAAGTATGAAAATCTCATATTTGCACTTTCATAACCTTTCCACTCTTGCTGCCAGCATGGGAGAATCCTGAAAGTGTGTAGGGCATGCGCTGTGGGAATTTTGAAGTGTGCAGTCACCTAGAATAACTGCAGACTTTCATCACAAATCTGGACCACCCCTTTAATTATAAAATGACTGTAGCATCCCCAATCCTAACAGTGTGTAATATACAAGGTGACAATAAAATAACGTAAGGTGTTTGGAGCCGTGTGCAGACTAACCCTGTGGATAGAATTGGCTGAAAATTGGTATGTATGGTATTCAAGGCATGGGGAAATGGAAGGCATCTTAAAAAAAATGTATACCAAAACTCCCCACCAGGTGAAAAAATGATGCTGTACAGTGAGGGCGCCTTGCAACTCAGTCTGCAAGATGCCTGTCTCTTTGCCGGATCATGCGCTGTTAGTGTGGTTGTTTTATGAGAATGCCAGGAATGCTACAGCTGCACTGAGAGCCTTTCATCATTTGAAAGACCTTCACACGTAGCGGTCCAATGGCTTTCAATACAGATGATGACATGTTTTGAGGCAACAGGGTTACTGAGTGTTCAGCCAGGGCACGGGCGATGACCGGTAAGCAGAGAGGTTGTGAAGGACATTGCCACTGCCGTTGTGGAACAGGGCACGAACAACTCTGCTGGGAACAGCAGTGCATGCAGTGTTTCCACACAATTGGGGCTCCAATACAGCACAGTGGGGAAAGTTCTCCAAAAGGTCTTGCCGGCATACCCGTACAAAATTAGCCATCATCAATTACTTCTACCGCATGACATTTGCATTCATGTTGCTGGCGAACGTGAAAGTGGATGGCAATTGGCCATGAAATGTTCTGTGGTGCAACGAAGCGCATTTTTACCTAAATGGAACGGTGAACACAGAAAACGTTTACATATGGGCTAACGAAAATCCACATGCGGTCGAGGGGGCTCCACTACATTTGCCAGAGGTAACCGTTTGGTGTGGCTTCACCTCATCATTCATCCTTGGACCATTTTTTTTATGAAGAAATGAGGCCAACTGGGGTTGCTACCTGTTCTGTGACAGCAGCGAGATACCAGATAATGCTGGAAACAGTGGTCATTCCGTAACTCCAACAGCGGCAGTGTCTTCAGAAGACCACCTTCATGCATGATTGAGCATCTCCTCACATCGCAAATCATATGAAGAACGTTCTGAGTGCACATTTTCCTCAAGACAGGATTTTTAGGCGGGCTTTGCACGCTGCGACATCGGTAACAATGTGTTACCGATGCTGCAGCGATAGTCCCGCCCCCGTCGCACGTTCGATATATAGTGAAAGCTGCCGTAGCGATTATTATCGCTACGGCAGCTTTACACGCACATACCTGCCGTGCGACGTCCCTCTGGCCGGCGACCCGCCTCCTTCCTTAGGGGGCGGGCCGTGCGGCGTCACAGTGACGTCACACGGCAGGCGGCCAATTGAAGTGGAGGGGCGGAGATGAGCAGGATGTAAACATCCCGCCCACCTCCGTCCTTCTCATTGCAGCCGGGAGGCAGGTAAGGTGAAGTTCCTCGCTCCTGCGGCTTCACACACAGCGATGTGTGCGGCCGCAGGAACGAGGAACTACATCGTACCTGTCGCTCCCCCGGCATTATGGAAATGTCGGAGGCTGCAGCGATGATACGATGACGACGATTTTGCGCTCGTTCATCGTATCATCTAGGATTTACACACTACGACATCGCAAGTGACGCCGGATGTGCGTCACTTTCGATTTGACCCCACCGACATCGCACCTGCGATGTCGTAGTGTGCAAAGCCCGCCTTAGCCATTCCTTCCATAAAGGATGCCTTCTGTTTCCCCATGTCTTGAATAGCATATATACAAATTTTCAGCCAATTCTGTCCACTGGATCAGTCTGCATATGGCTCCAAATACCTTAGGTTATTTTATGGCCACCTTGTACCTACTGTCAGGATTCAGCTCTAATTGCTGGTTCTAGCAGCCAGCAGATGCCCACTAATATTCCATTTTCATACTATCAGTCATGTGATAAACAGCTTTTTTTCCTGCTTCCCTCAAGGAAGAGCAGCTAATCAGAGCATGAGTGTAAGTACATAAATCGCATATGAGTGCTAATCACTCAAACCGCTTGTGGGGGGCGTGGGGGTGCCCCAAACCGAACTTTTGCCCTGAATTCTGAAAAACCCAGACCCGTCTCTCTCTTAGGAGGCCATCAATTTAAGATTAGGATACCCACAGTCAGTCCATGCATCACAGTCAATTTATGAAATATTATTAACATTAATAATAACATCTATTTCAAAGAGTACCTATCACAAGAGCAAATATGCCAGTTTTTGCTCCTATTTCTTTCCCACTACTACCCTTAGCAGTTAATTGTTTTGGTTTTTAAATTTCCATTCAGTTATAGAGATTTGAGCCTTTTTATTTAGTGCAAATTTTTATGCACTTTGTCAATGGGGCATTGATCCCAGGGTAATAATGAAGTGCAGCCTAAAGGCACAACCACAGAGAATGTAGTAAAGCCCATAATAATTGGCTCTACAGAAAAATGCCTATATCTTTGGACCTGCTTTGGAAAATTAAAAAAAAAATGGCTACTTTTGAGCTGGTGACAGATCCTGGCCATAAATAGGATGAAGACATTAGAGATTTTCCAGAAAGCAAAGTAGTAGACAAGTAGTACGCAGCCAATACAGAGAAGCTGACCAGATATGATACATGAACACAGGGAAGTAAGGTCACTAAAACACCAGGTATACAAGATTTTGATATTGATTATCTTAACTTATATTATATAACCTACTACCAGCATTTTTTGGTGTAGGGAAAGATTGCAAATATAAAACTTGTTGGAGTCATTGTATTTTTGGCTTCACAGCTACTCACATTGTTTTGGTGCTTTACAAATCTTCAGCCAAGACCTGCCAAAAAAAGGATATGAAAAATTCTTTGGGATGAATTTTTTCTGTCTCATTATTTTGTTTCCCAGAGTGATAAGTGGTTCCAGATGTTTCTGGCCGCCACTCATTATTGTTCCTACTCCATTAAAATAACATGCAGGTTCAGCAAAGCCAAACATGCATGCGAATGGAAGAATTGAAACTGATAAATGTCATTTGTAAGACAGCTATTTTAAAATGTCAATGATTGGAAATTAATATATAGTATCTGAAAATTTTCTACAAATGCTTGATGACCTAAAAAATACTGGAGACTGTATATATATTGTATCTAGTTGCATCAGGAAATTATAAAGGGCTCGAATGTTTTATAGCTGATCTACTGTGAATTATTATTCATGTTCGGTATGAATAGAACAGGAAGCTGTACTAATGATGGACATGTTAATATGTAGAATTTCCAAATTGGTAATTACATTGTAATTTCTTCTTATTTAAATCATGACCTTATTCAGCTGATTGAGTGGAAAAATATATATGATTCTTCGCACCCTAACGAGATGGAATTACCAGACCCATGGGAAGATCTCTTGACTACTTTTCAGAAACTACTGGTTATACGCTGCCTACGACCAGACAAGGTAAACTAAATTACTACATATATAGATGAAGCACAGCAAACTTGGTTTATATATAATTTTACATTGTATTTTTTGCTTACAACATATCATTATAGATTCCCTAGTGAACAGGTATAATAAAAAAATATTAGTTGTTGTAATAAATGCTGCTATCAGTACAAACTATAATAAATGGCCAAAAGTATGTGGATAACAGTCTTTCACAACTACGGTATATGCATTTGCTGTACATTTTGATTCAAAAGTATGGGTTTTAATACAAAGTTGGCCTCACTTCTTTGGCAATACCAGACACTAATTTTTGTAATAAGCTTTTGGATGATTTGACGCAAATTCCCTCAGACACACTGTGAAATATGTCTTTCTATAAGATGTTGCAGTGTGCTCGTAGAGAATTCTACAAAATTCATTGAAAATCGCATTAAGGGAGACGAAAAGGCTCACTCGAGAAAAAGCCTGGCTTTCATTTTATCCAAATGGGGCTTTAAAAGGATCAGATCAGGATTCTGTGTGGGCTACTTGAATTCTTCCTACATCTGCACATACGAGACTAACAGAGTTAAACCATATACCAAAAACCCCCAGTAGATATCACTACACACAGAGTACTCAGAGGTCATGATACAACGGAGCTCCCTGGTGCTAGGGAGAGGGGAGCCGGGTCATCTGCACTCACCTGCAGCTGAACCCTGCACTCCCTGATGTTCCTATAAAGGTTATTTCACCCAATCGTCAACTACATTGCTAAGTTCTCATTTTCCCTAAACTCACCCTGGCTAGTGAGCAGACAGACAAGATCACTAGTCTCACCTCTACAATACAGAAACACAAGGACAGGAAAACAGATAGGGGAAATATACATGTAAATGGAAAACCCTACATGCAGCTTCAGAGCAGCAATCCAATCACCACAGATGTACACAACACAAAAAACGTATTCCAGAGCAGGCTCCTTCGAAATTAGACCACATAGGAATGAGTAAACAGTTTCTATCACAGGCATCAGCTGATCAGTCAGTGAAGGGGAGTGATCTCAAAGAGCCGCACTTGAGATTGACTACTAAAACCTGCAGTCAGGCAGGAAAGGGTGTTTAACCCTTACAGTACTACTAGTAATAATATGTTATTCAAGTAACAGCAGTGGATCTGCCAGAAGTAAAGCTCTGTGACCTTCTGATACCAGACTCGTTTGAGGTCTTCCCTGGGCAGGACACACTTATGACTATATAATTAATGTAATCAGTCACTGTGATAAGGAGCCTAGTCCAAAATTTACAATAGTTTCTGGTGGCCTTGCTTTGTGCCATGTACAAAGTTCACGAGGCAGGGAGGGAGGAGAAGGTGAGCTGTGTCTATCAAGAATGATGAAATCATTATTTCATATTAACATATATTTTAATACTGTCCTCTGATAGAAAGCAAGACAGAATAGAAAGTGTTATCCTATTTTGAGGCTTGTGACCAATGTAAAACCTATTGTTCCAGGAAAGACTTTAAGGAAAGACTTTAAGGAAAGACTCCAGAATAGAAGAAGAAAGGAGGTGGCACTCACCACGTAAAAATATTTGTTTATCCTTTAAAAAATAGACATCAAAAAGCAGGGAGGGATGCAGGGGGCGCCAGAGATGACAATGGCCGTTTCGTGCTCACGGATGCTTCGTCGGGACCCTCCCTGCTTTTTGATGTCTATTTTTTTAAAGAATAAACGAAGATTTTTACTTGGTGAGTACCACCTCCTTTCTTCTTCTATTCTGGAGTTATTACATGTGTTCTAATGGAGAGTGTTGCACCACAGGTGCTTTATTTCAGGCTGTGTCGTGACCTATTTGTTGCACTGCATTACTTAAAAATGGATGAGGAGCAGTGAATATGGTTTTAGTGCCGGACTTTCCTTTCTTTGGATGACCCTTTAAGGAAGGAATTGGTCTAATATTTTTTCTTGTGTTTGCTGTATATAAAGTTTCTTTCGCAAGAGCCCTTAATTGGTTCATCTATCAAATAGTTAATATTTTCTTACCGCATTATTTAGAGTAGAGGTTATAACCAAAAAGATAGGTAATGGTATAATTTCAGAAAAAAAATAGGCATGTGTCAGAGATAACGGTATATGTAAAATGCAATTTATCAATGGCAGGAACCAGGAAAAGCACATCAAAAGTAAAAACTAAATCCACTATTACAAATCGATTCCAATGTCAGTAAAATAAATGAAATAAATAAAATATCCAGCTCTTTGTCCTTTTTTTTTTCTTAAAGAGCAGTAAAGGGCATAATGAAAATGTGATGGCAAGCAACTGAAAATCTAACTGAAATGAGTTTTCAACAAGAGAAAGCAGCAGGTCTTCCTCAAATCATGCCAGCTCTTTCCGATAGTGAAGATTGGCACTCACAAACCATCATTGCCTTTTTTGTACTTTCCCAAAAAATATTACAGCAGGGAAGAAACAGCAGATGTTGATTCCCAATATTTTATAGGAGCTCGGCAGTAAATCGCTCCGATGGAGCCAAACTTTCTGTAGGGGATATTTGTGAGGAGTAAATAATTAGGTCAGATCTATTAAATGAGAGCAGAATTTCAACTAATTTTAAGAGACCTCAAACAGTGTGTCTTTGCTGTGTCCAATGTGTGACTAATATCAATAAATTAACTCCATAGGACATTCACTAAGCTGCAGAAATGAAGAGTCACTGTGATGCTTCATATTTATTTCCTTGAGGCAGGATTAGAAGCATTTTCCCATTACTATTTGTTTTACTTAAGTATCAAGCATTAGAACTAAGTCTCATAAATATGTAATTGTTTCCTAAATAATTAAGATATTAAAGCATGCATGGGACTTCTACATCAAAAACTCAATACATGAATACTCGCTAAACCCTACATACTAATAATACATACAGTGGCTTGCAAAAGTGTTCACCCCTTAACATTTTTCGTGTTTTGCTAACCTACAACCTGAAATTTCTCTGTTTTTTAGTGTTTGCATCAGTTCATATAAAGAACAGGTCAACAACTGGAAACATTTGGCTTTCTTGGTTTTCTTTTTATTGTCAAGAAAACAACAAATAGGACAAAATAATTGAAAAATTCAGTGTGCTTAAGTATTCACTCCCTTCTAACATCAGTACTTTGTAGAGCCTCCTTTCGCTTTAATTACAGCTTCAAGTTGCTTTGGCTAAGTTTCTATGAGCTTTCCATAGCTTGCCACTGGGAATTTTGCCTATTCCTCAAGGCTAAACTACTCCAGCTCCTTCAAGTTAGATGGTTTCCTCTAGTGAACAGTAATCTTCAAGTCTGACCACATATTCTCAAGTGGACTGAGGTCTGGGCTTTGACTAGACCATTCCAATACATTTACACGTTTCCCCTTATACCACTTGAGTGTTGCTTTAGCAATATGCTTTAGGTGAGTCATTGTCTTGTGGGTAGGTGTACCTCCGTTCTAGTCTCAAATTACTGACAGACTGAAATATGGTTTTCTCAGAATATCCCTGTATTTCACATCACCTATCTTCCCCTTGACTCTGACCATTTTCACTTTCTCTGCTGCCGATAAACATCCCCATAGTATGATGCTGCCACCACAATTTTTCACTGTGGGGATGGTTTTCTAGGGATGATGATCTGTATTGTGTTGGCACCACACATAGTGTTTACCTTGGTGGCCAAAAAGATCAATTTTGGTTTACGCTGACCATAGTACTCTGAAGCTGCTTCATGGTTACCTTTGGTCTCTGTGCTGCCTTGTTGAGGTTTGTTGTGGTACTATGTTTTTTTCCATTTGATGATAATGGATTTGATGGTGCTCTGGGGAATCAACAGAGATTGGAATATTTTTTTTTATAAGCCAACCCTGAGTTGTTCTATTGAACAACATTGTCCCTGACTTGTTTGGAGATCTCCTTGGTCTTCATGGTATTATTTCATGAGTGGTACCTCTTTCTTATTGGTGTTGCAGCCTCTGTGGCCTTTCAGAAAAGGTGTGTATATACTGACAGACCATGTGACACTTAGATTGCACCTAGGTGGACTTCCTTTTAGTAAGCATGTGACTTATGAAGGTAATTGCTTGCACCAGAAGGCTAAATAGCAAAAGGGGTCAATACATAAGCATATGCCAATTTTTAGTTATTTGATCCCATAAAATTAATTTTGGCCTAGGATTGTTTTCTTACTTCACTTCCCCAACTTAGACTATTTAGTGCTGATGCATCACACACAAATCTAATTACAAAAATATTTAAATACAGTTTTTAATGTAACAAAATAAGTAAAAAGCCAAGGGGTGAATACTTTTGCAAGCCACTGTAGACCCTCTGCTTGCTTCACAATTTGCCCACTAAGGCCTCATAGCATTATTCTCGATTCCTGCTTTTCAAATGCAGAGTAGAAATGAATTGATACCTTTGCACAATCCCAGTCCATGATCCAGGTGAATGCTTCTTGGCCATGGTCAGGAGCTGCTCAAATTTCTTCCGGGTTCCCAAGTACAGTGCTTTATTTGCTGGCCTAGTGTGACATCATCTGTGTGCCATGCAGCATAGCAAATCATAAGTTGAACCTGGGATCCCATAAGGTCAGGCACTTTGGGCAGCTCCTGCCCATAGCCAGAGCGTACAGACGTAGAACGCGGACCGGGGTTACATGAAGCGATCCACTGATCTGTGATGTAGAGCTTGTTTTTCTCCCACAGATTTATATGAAACACATTTAAAAATATTCTGGCCTTAATTTAGAGGTATTCTCCCCATTTAGTTTTGTTTTAGGGAATAACAGAGTTTTTCTTATAGGCACTTTACCTAATGTGGACCTGAAATAACCATTGTTCCCTTAAAGCTGTGCAGATCCCCTGAGTTCACCTCTTACTAAACAAACTCCTAAATCACTTCAGCCCTATAGTTACAACTGCACAGTTTTCTTTATCCCCTCCCTTTACTGATCTCCATAATAACAAGAACCTAAGCCATGAGTGTTAAAGTGTATATCCAGAACTTTTTAAAAAAAATGTACAAAAGCACTAACAGGCAGGCAGTTGCTATCTGCTTGTCTGTTGTGTCTGTCCATTGTTCGCTGGCACATAGTGGTCACAGACCACTCCTGCCAGCGCTTCAGTTGCTTCTGCTGACATCACGTCAACAGAGCGGTGTGTTCTTTTCCACTCTGCTGTGTAGACGGGGTAGAATGACCAATGTCATGCTGATTGACAGCCAGTTCCCTCAGTTAGGCAGCGGGGAGCCGGCTATCAAACAGCATGACGTTGGCCATACTGCTCTATCTACACAGCAGAGTGGAAAAGACGATTCAGTATAAGAAAAGACATGAACTACACATCCAAATATTAGAAATTGATTATATATTGATAGTAGTGGGGTTATACATGTTGAGTAAAATGTTAACTAAGAACCTTGTGTTCAGTTTTGTAAATTATGCTTTACCGCATTAGATTAACATATCATATTTGGATGCACGGTTCATGCTTTTCTCTACAGTTATCTTATACAAGGTATACAATTTGTTTAACCTTTTTACTACTCTAATCTTCCCTAGAGATCTTAGAACTAACTCTTTGACCACACTGGATCACAAAGTACACAAAGTATCATTAAATTCACTGCTGTAGACCACCAGGAATGCTGCTATAAACCCCCTTACTTCCCTAGACCACAATGGACAGTTGCATTACCAATAAGTGCCTTAGAACATGCCGCTTTGCTCTGTGAAAGGCCTTTAATACTCAGAGGAGTTTGTCTTACTGATTTACATATTCATAATTACCAAGAATGTGTAAGAACTTTGTCCCATTAATTAAAGCATCAGCAGACTCATTATCCATTTAGGTTTTATTAGTGTTATTTACAATGAGGATTACATTCCATTTATACTCAGTTAAACTGAGTCTCCACATCTCTGCATAATAGCATTCTTTATATTCCATTTACCCAAATACTACTCCTAAAATTATTGTTTAACTCTTAACTATCCAAAACATATTGATATTTCATACCCGTTGTGGATAATGCATAGTAATTGCCCCAATATGTCTGCTGTTTATTACTAATTTTTTTGTTTTTCTATGATTCATTTTTAGGTCATTCCAGCAGTTCAGCAATTTATCATTGAGAAAATGGGTCCAGCTTATGTTGACCCACCAACATTTGACCTTCAACGAAGTTACATGGACTCTACCTCTAGCATACCCCTGATATTCGTCTTGTCATCAGGAGCTGATCCATTAGAACTGCTAATTAAATTTGCAGATGAACAAGGTATTGATACTTACATTATTAGCAGCTATGTTTACTAGACATGAATGGATTCATCAAAATTAAAATTCATCTATTTGTGTGTTTTTTTTCTCTGGAAATTCGATTTAGGCTGCAGTCACACTTACGCGTGACTCGCGAGAGGATCGCATCGCACTGCCCGGACCGGCCATCCACTCTCCTGATAGGAGCTTATCACCTCCATAGTAATACATGAAGCTGCATGCTACTGTCAGAAGAGCTGCCGGCCAATTCAGGCACTGCAATGCAATCATTTCGCGAGTCACACGCAAGTGAGACTTAAGCTTTATGGAGAATTTATTCTCTGGGAGTTTAAAGTCCTTTGTTAGGCCCTGTGCGCACGCTGCGGATTTACCGCAGATTTTGATGCGGATCTGCCGCGGATTTGCTATAGAAAATGTGTCTAACATTGCTGCAGTCATTCCCCAGCAATTTCTATGCATTTTAAAAAATGCTGTGCGCACACTGTGTTTTTTTATACTCGCGGATTTACCTGCGGATTTTCCGCTGCGGAATTAATGAGCATGTCACTTCTTATCCGCAGGTACCTGCGGTTTTTTCCATAGATAATGGTAAAAATATGCAGGGACCAACCTGCGGAAAATAACCGCATGCGGATTTTGCTGTGGTTTTGGTACGCTTTTTTTTCCCGTGGGTGTGGGATTCTTTAAGAGGGTCTGGATTTTCCTTAAGAAAGAGGCACTTTCTAGTGCGCACATAGCCTTATGCTGTTATTATGCTCTATTACCCTATTGCACCTATTAGGCAAATGTGGTTACTCGTGGGTTTTTTTTTCCATTGCGTTTTTCAATGAGCTTTTTACATGCATTTTTGATGCTGCACTTTGTGTTTTTTTTGGTATGTCATGTTATAAACAGGTAAAAATTAGGGATGATCGAATACCTCAAATATTCGGCTTTGTGAATATTTGCCAAATAGGTCGCCGCTATTCGACTATTCGTGAATATTCGATGCGCAATGTAAGTCTATGGGAAACCCGAATAACAACTATTTGGAACTATTCGGGCTTCCCATAGACTTACATTGCACATTGAATATTCGCATAGCGGCGAACTATTCGTCGGATATTCGTGAAGCCAAATATTTGAGGTATTCGATCACCCCTAGTAAAAATGCTCTGGTTTTGATACTTCTTGATATCTGGCTTTGACAAATCTTTAGTTATACAGTCATATGAAAAAGTTTGGGCACCCCTATTAATGTTAACCTTTTTTCTTTATAACAATTTGGGTTTTTGCAACAGCTATTTCAGTTTCATATATCTAATAACTGATGGACTGAGTAATATTTCTGGATTGAAATGAGGTTTATTGTACTAACAGAAAATGTGCAATCCGCATTTATACAAAATTTGACCGATGCAAAAGTATGGGCACCCTTATCAATTTCTTGATTTGAACACTCCTACCTACTTTTTACTGACTTACTAAATGACTAAATTGGTTTTGTAACCTCATTGAGCTTTGAACTTCATAGTCAGGTGTATCCAATCATGAGAAAAGGTATTTAAGGTGGCCACTTGCAAGTTGTTCTATTTGAATCTCCTATGAAGAGTGGCATCATGGGCTCCTCAAAACAACTCTCAAATGATCTGAAAGCAAAGATTATTCAACATAGTTGTTCAGGGGAAGGATACAAAAAGTTGTCTCAGAGATTTAAACTGTCAGTTTCTACTGTGAGGAACATAGTAAGGAAATGGAAGAACACAGGTACAGTTCTTGTTAAGCCCAGAAGTGGCAGGCCAAGAAAAATATCAGAAAGGCAGAGAAGAAGAATGGTGAGAACAGTAAAGGACAATCCACAGACCACCTCCAAAGACCTGCAGCATCATCTTGCTGCAGATGGTGTCAATGTGCATCGGTCAACAATACAGCGCACTTTGCACAAGGAGAAGCTGTATGGGAAAGTGATTCGAAAGAAGCCGTTTCTGCAAGCACGCCACAAACAGAGTCGCCTGATGTATGCAAAACCACATTTGGACAAGCCAGTTACATTTTGGAAGAAGGTCCTGTGGACTGATGAAACAAAGATTGAGTTGTTTGGTCATACAAAAAGGCGTTATGCATGGAGGCAAAAAAAGACGGCATTCCAAAAAAAGCACTTGCTACCCACAGTAAAATTTGGTGGAGGTTCCATCATGCTTTGGGGCTGTGTGGCCAATGCTGGCACCGGGAATCATGTTAAGGTTGAGGGTCGCATGGATTCAACTCAGTATCAGCAGATTCTTGACAATAATGTGCAACAATCAGTGACGAAGTTGAAGTTACGCAGGGGATGGATATTTCAACAAGACAATGATCCAAAACACTGCTCCAAATCTACTCAGGCACTCTTGCAGAGGAACAATTACAATGTTCTGGAATGGCCATCCCAGTCCCCAGACCTGAATATCATTGAAAATCTGTGGGATGATTTGAACGGGCTGTCCATGCTCGGCGACCATCAAACTTAACTGACCTGGAATTGTTTTGTAAACAGGAATGGTCAAATATACCTTCGTCCAGGATCCTGGAACTCATTAAAAGCTACAGGAAGCAACTAGAGGCTGTTATTTTTGCAAAAGGAGGATCTGCAAAATATTATTGTCACTTTTATGTTGTGGTGCCCATAATTTTGCACCGGTCAAATTTTGTATGAATTCATATTGCACATTTTCTGTTAGTACAATAAACCTCATTTCAATCCAGAAATATTATTCAGTCCATCAGTTATTAGATATATGAAACTGAAATAGCTGTTGCAAAAACCCAAATTGTTATAAAGAAAAAAGGTTAACATTAATAGGGGTGCCCAAACTTTTTCATATGACTGTATACATATATGTGGAATACATGCATTTTTGTTGCATTTCTGGGGCAGAAATGCACTAAAAACGCATGCATTATTTACTTGTGGATTTTCTACAGCTAATAAAATTCTATATGGAAAATGTGCCCAAAAACTCAAAGTAGTTGCAAGAAAAACTGACATATTGCGAGGTTGAAACATGCACCGCAGATCACCTTATGCTGTGTTAACCCCTTCCACTCTTTCTATTTTTTGTTTTTCTCCTACCTTTGAAGAGCCATAACGTTTTTATTTTTCCGGCAACATAGCCGTATGGGGGCTTGTTTTTTGAGGGACGAATTGTACTATTGAATGAAACCATTACATTTACCATATTGTGTACTGAAAACTGGGAAAATAAATTTAAAGTGTGGTGAAATTGAAAAAAAAAAGTGCAATTCCACTATTTTCTTATTATTAACCATGTTCACTATATGATAAAACTGACTGGATAGTAAGATTCTGCAAGTCAGTAGGAGTTTGTAGATACCAAACATGTATAGTTTTTTTTAATATTTAAATTGGTGAAAAAAAATTATGAAATTTGTTTAAAAAAATGACACTTTTGTCTCCATTTCTTGTGAACAGTAACATTCTAATTTTTTAGGCTCTAGGGCTGTGTGAAAGCTTTTCTTGTGCCGTGAGCTGACATTTTTACTGATACTATTTTTATTAGATCCAATGTTTTAATAGCCTTTTATTACATTTTATTGCAATATTGTGGTGGCCAAAAAAGATAATTCTGTAGTTTTGAACTTTTTTCATTGTTTACCAATCAGATTAATTTATTTTATATTTTGTTGGATTGGACAATTTGGAATGTGGCGATACCAATTATGTGTATTTTTTAATTTTTTGGAAATGTTTTATTTTCAATAGGGCAAAAGGGGGGTGATTTAAAATTTTCTTTTTTTCATATTTTTTAAAAAATGTATTGTATCTAAAAAATTTTATGAACGCTGGCTCACAGTCAGTTCGTCATGACAAAGACAGGGGTCATCAGCTGACCCTCGGCTATCATGACAATCAATTGGAACCCCACAATCATGTCACGAGGCTCCGTGGAATGGCATGCTCCATGTTTAATCCCACTGTCCGAGAAAGGCAGCAGGATTTAATTAGGGCCGTTTCACAAATCCAACTTTTCTCCGGATTGGTGGATCCGGCGCACTCCAGTACAGTGTGGTACAGTCCAATGGCAGCGCAGCAACTTCCGGGTCACATGCACCGGTCACATGACAGCATGTGACCAGAGCTTGTCATGCTGCCATTGTACTGTATCACTCTGTACTGGAGTGTGCCGGATCCGCCAATCTGGCGAGAAGCCGGATGTGTGAAACAGCCCTAAGTTATCAGTGGTGGGAGGAACTTTGATCCACCCGTGGCTGTTAGAGGCTTGGCTGATCACATGAGCCAGCAAGTGCAGGGAAAGATTTAGCCTTGGCGTGCGATCCAGCATCAAAGACAAAGATATAACCTATGAAATACCGATAATGAGAGACAATTGTTATTGCGTTGCATGGTGCGGACACCTGCAGAGAAAACCCAGCATTTATACTACGTGTGAACACGGTCTCAGCGATACATATTAATCACATTTTTTATGGGTTTAATAAAGAAACATAATCAATTGCACCTTTTATTTTACATAATTTACCAATCCCCCTAAGTAATCTGATCGCTGTGTTGTTTGGATCATCACGATTACAGGGACACAAAATATGTCAATGTTATTTGCTGATTTGTGATATTAATTAAACAAAAAGCGCAAAAAAATTACATTATCCAATTTTTTTAGAATTATTTTTATTAATTTTATTAGAAGAAAAACAAATATTTTACTCTCCCTCTAAAATACAGGACATAGAGATGCTTCTCTGGATCTTTATGTCCAGCGTAATCTGCTGTGGAGTCAGAGGCTGCATTTTAGCTTCAACTATATAAAATCCTCCCTGTTCTGAAGAACTTGTGGCTCAACAGCTAGGGCTGCTATAAAATGTTTCAAAACTGCTGATTTGATTCCAAATTGAGGTGAACAAAGAAATATATTTTCATAATTGTTTTCTCATTTCTTTATAATGGCTTTATAGGAACAAATGAATCTGACTTTTTCCTTTGTCTACATAAAGACACAGTATATACAGTATCTATGTACAGTACAGATCAAAAGTTTGGATACACCTTCTCATCTCTAGAACAACTGTTAAGAGGAGACTTTGTGCAGCAGGCCTTCATGGTAAAATTAATCACAAATGTCCAGTACTTGATATTTACAACTTCAAACAAGCTTAGACTACCACAACTTGGCACCAGATATATCCAGCCAAGAAAGAAGTGATTCAATACAAAATTGCTATCAAATCATTAAATATTTTATTTATAATAATTGCATGACAATAATTATATAAACAAGAGAGCCACCTGGGGGCACATGGTTAAAGAATCATTAAAATATTATGGATCCAATCCATCGATACTATATATCAAAAAAGTGACACAGTATTATATTATTTTAGTTAGGTCCAACCCTCCATATCACACTGAATAACTATTGTAAGTCAATAATGGGTCAGGACTATGGCACCAACTATCACAATATATACATTAAACCACAAGTGTATACGTGGTGTAAACAGGTAATTTTGACATCAAATATCAACATATATATGTCACACTAAAACTCCTATCACTCAGGCAAAGTGCCCTATTAGACATTGTAAGGGTCGATGGAATATTATGGTAGAAACGGTAAACTGACCGATATGCCAGAATTTAAAGGGATACGCACAATTCCCATTTATATATCTACCTGCACATAATGGCAAATATCAGCCGGTTACCGTCCCCATATATATGTGTATTGCATCAATGCTTACCACACAACGGTAGAGGTGGAATATATTATAATGGAAACGGTATACTGACCGATATGCCAGAATTTAGAGGGATACAAACCATTCCCATTAATATTTGGACCTGCACATAATGGCAAATATTGGCCAGTTACCGTCACCATATGTATGTATTGCATCAATGCTTACCACACGACACCCATTTACAATGTCAGCCAACTATAAGGCACACTCGCCATAGTGAAGCGACAGCAGTCATTAATCAACAAGATATGGATGAGAGGTACTTACATTATTAGATGAAATGTCTGGCCATGCGTCCCACCACCCCTATGTTTTGCCGCTGCTTTATCAAAAGGGGGCGTCCTTTTGCTAAAGCAGTGGTGAAACGTACGTCAGGGGTGTGCAGGTAGATATACAAATGGGAATTGTGCGTATCCCTTTAAATTCCGGCATATCGGTCAGTTTAACGTTTCTACCATAATATTCCATCGACCCTTACAATGTCTAATAGGGCACTTTGCCTGAGTGATAGGAGTTTTAGTGTGACATATATATGTTGATATTTGATGTCAAAATTACCTGTTTACACCACGTATACACTTGTGGTTTAATGTATATATTGTGATAGTTGGTGCCATAGTCCTGACCAATTATTGACTTACAATAGTTATTCAGTGTGATATGGAGGGTTGGACCTAACTACTATAATATAATACTGTGTCACTTTTTTGATATATAGTATCGATGGATTGGATCCATAATATTTTAATGATTCTGGAACCATGTGCCCCCCAGGTGGCTCTCTTGTTTATATAATTATTGTCATGCAATTATTATGAATAAAATATTTAATGATTTGATAGCAATTTTGTATTGAATCACTTCTTTCTTGGCTGGATATTTCTGGTGCCAAGTTGTGGTAGTCTTCATGGTAAAATAGCTGCTAGAAAACCACTGCTAAGGACAGGCAACAAGCAGAAAGACTTGTTTGGGCTAAAGAACACAAGTAATGGACATTAGACCAGTGTAAATCTGTGCTTTGGTCTGATGAGTCCAAATTTGAGATCTTAGGATCCAACCACCATGTCTTTGTAGAAAAGGTGAACGGATGGACTCTACATGGCTAATTCCCACCGTGAAGCATGGAGGAGGAGGTGTGATGGTGTGGGGGTGCTTTTCTGGTGATACTCTTGGGATTTATTCAAAATTGAAGGCATACTGAACCAGCATGGCTACCACAGCATCTTGCAGCAGTGTGCTGTTCCATCCGGTTTGCGTTTAGTTGGACAATCATTCATTTTTAAACAGGACAATGACCCCAAACACACCTCCAGGCTGTGTAAGGGCTATTTGACCAAGAAGGAGAGTGATTCGTCAGAGATTCGTTAGTGTCAGGGCTGAAAATGGCGGCCAAGTATGCAATTTGCATACACCCATCCAGAATCTGACTACTGGGCATGACATCGCTCAATGCAAGTGTAGTCCCCTATAGACAGTTTTAGCCATCACATAGCCCCCTATTAAAAGTATGAGACCACACGTAGGCCCCTATAAACACCATAAGCCCAAACATAGCCTCCCTATATACAGCATGAACCCCCACATAGCCCCCTATAAACTGCATGAGCCTAAACATTGCCTCCCTATGTACAGCATGAGCCAACACATAGCCCCTTATAAACAGCATGAGCCTCCACATAACCTCTTTAGATACAGTATGAACCCCCATATAGTCCAACTAAATACAGTAGGAGCCCACACATAGCCTCCCTATAAACAGAATGAATTCACACATAGTGTCACTATATACAGTATGAGCCCCCACATAGCCCCGCTATATGCTGTATGACCTCACAAATGGCCTCCTATATATAGCATGAGCCCACATATAACCCCCCTATATACAGTATGAGCCAACACATAGCCCCCTATAAACAGCATGATATAAAGTATGAGACCACACATAGCCTCCTATATACAGAATGAGCTAACACATAGCCCACTATAAACAGCATTAGCATCCACATAGTCCCTCAATATACAGTATGAACCCCACATAGCCCAACGATATACAGTATGAGCCCTCACATAGCCCCACCATATATAGCATGAGCTCACACATAGTCTCCTACATACAGCAGGAATCCACATATAGCCTCCTTATATACAATATGAGCTCATACAGAGTCCCTTTCAAACAGCATGATCCCCCACATAACCCCCTATAAACAGCCTGAGCCTCCACATAATAATAATATAATATTTATTCATTTATATAGCGCTGTTAATTCCACAGCACTTTACATACAATGGCAACACTGTCCCCATTGGGGCTCACAATCTAGGTTCCCTATGAGTATGTTTTTGGAGTAGCCAAGCATCCATGTGCTATTCATCTTTAACATTGCAAATTATAGGATAAGCTTTGTAATGTATATATTTCTTTATTTATCTCAGAAAAACAATGACACACTAATGTTAAAAATGGGCACATGAACCAAATACAGATCCAAAACACAGATAGCACATGTACCCTATTTTTGCATACGTGACAATGATGTCTGAATGAGGGCTTAAGCTCATGAATCTGTGTTTTCATGCACTGTACACCAAATATTGATAGCATCTTCTGGTCTAAATGGATATGGTTCGTTTTGTACAGATAGGGCACCTTATGGGTATGTGCTAATTTGGAGATTCTACTCCAAAATCCACATGAAAATCAGCACAAATTCTCTTTGAACAAGCTTGCTATTAATTTCTATGGGAAATCTCGCCTATTTGTTATATCATGCTACTTTTTTCCATGTGGAAAAAGAAGAAACATGTCAATTGTTTAGTTGCTTCTGCTTGATAAAAAATCTGCACATTTGATGTCCAAATCAATTGAAGAAGAAAAAAAGCAGCCTATACAGCTATCGTTCGTTAAAAAAATGCACTAGAGAAGTTAATTTTTAAGTGGATTTTTATGTGGATTTTTCAGTTAGGAAAATGCACTTAAAAAACTTATTATACAAACATACACTAGAGGATGCAGCATAGGGCTACTGATTTCATATTGAAGCTCACTTAAAGCAACAATAAAGGCATTTTTTTTTTTATTGGAGTAGTGCTATAAATGTAAATCACCTGACCCCCTGTCTTATACTCACCTACTGCCTTCTTCATCTTTTTCCAGCATTGCTCCCTGCGGTCTCCAGCAATCTGTGACCTGTTTTATGGAGCACACTGGAAGTCACAACTCAATGTAAATCTCTGAGAGCCTCGTTCTGGCCTCATTATGGCTCTCAATAGAGATGTATTGAGAACTTATGACATACCTTGTGACTTATAATAACAAAAAAAGACAGTTGCACTCTGAAATGCTAAAGCATGCAAACAATGAATGCAAGAATATAGCTATGCATTACTGCTTAAGTTAATCTAGGAAAAATTGAGATATTTAGCATACAAAAATGACCATTTCTATATCTGCCCAGTAGCCACGTCAAGGCATATCTCATATACTGGGCACCTACACTAAACTGAAGCCTATCTCTGGGTTACAAACCTGTATGTGTATGGGCAAGTAGGAACTTGCTACTAAAGAATAAAATGACCTGTAGCTAATGGGGGTGCACAGTCAGAGGGTATGACTCAATAATCTAGACAAAAAGACTGATGGCACTCCCAATATGGAAGTGCCATCAGTCTTTTTGTCTGTAAGTTGTGACTTCCCACTAGTCAGAAGTAAAGGCCCCGTTACACGCAACAACGTATCTAACGATATATCGCCAGGGTCACGGATTCCGTGACGCACACACATCCGGCATCGTTAGCGACATTGTTGTGTGTGACACCAATTAGCGTCCATTAACGATTGAAAATACTCACCAAATCGCCCATCATTTTCACGTCATTCATTTTCAAAAAATCGTTGGTTGTTGAGGACGCATGTTGTTCGTTGTTCCTGTGGCAGCACACATTGCTATGTGTGACACCGCAGGAACGAGGAACAACACCATACTTGTGGCCACCCACAATGAGGAAGGAAGGAGGTGGGCGGGATATTCCGCCAGCTCATCTCTGCCCCTCCGCTTCTATTGGGCGGCCGCTTAGTGACGCCGCTGTGACGCCAAACGAACCTCCCCCTTAGAAAGGAGGCGGTTCGCCGGCCACAGCAACATCGCTAGGCACGTAAGTCCGTGTGGCGAGTCCTAACGATGTTGTGCACCACGAGCAGCGATTTGCCCGTGACGCACAACTGACAGGGGCGGGTGCTTTCACCAGCGACATCGCTAGCGATGTCGCTGCATGTAAAGCCCCCTTTAACGAGCACAAAATGACGTTGTGGGACCAAAGTGGCGCCGAAAAGGATGCAGCCGATGCTGGTAGTTGAGTATATAGTGGGGGATTTATATTTAAAGTGCCACTGCAGTACTAATAAAACAAACTGCTGGAGTGGTTGTTAAAGTTTTGTTTTCTCTTCAATTGTAAATACAAACTCATAATTAAAATTGCAGTATGCTTCATGGGTGGACATACATATGGAGCATTTAATAGACAGTACATACAGAAATGACATAGCAAGGTATGGCTATGCACAGTCCTAGTATTGCCATACAGCCTATCCTGCACATAGCTTATCAGGTGTAATAAAATAACTATGAAATACCCTGGTATTTTACTGGATATAACCATCAGGATAAACAATAGGAAATGTAGAATATAAGAAATAACAGGTTCCACATCATTCTCAGTATTACAGAATTAAAGCGAGAATGAGAAGCAAGACAAGTAGTCAGTTACATATTAGTGTGATGGAAACACCATTATTTTTGACAACCTGCCAGGTTTCTGCAAGTTAATAGTGAAAGGATATGAAAACAAGCCAAATAATCACATTTCCATTTAGTCCAAACAAACTATCTTTCTGGAATTTCTCTTTTTCTCGATTTGATCCTTTTACTGTTCTTGTAAGCCATCACTTTGGGCTATGTCCTAAATTTGTCAAGGGGTATAGCATTTTATCATTCATTTCTACAATTCATAGAAATAGATATTCAGAACACTGATGTGCTTAAACGATCTGCAGGTTCTGGAAGAAAGGAAACTGACAGCTATTGCTGGGTTTTATACCAGTTTGTTAGGCTGCTTGTTTTCTGATTTTTTTAAAGTGGTGACTGCGTATTATAAGGAAACATGATGGCAGTAAATTGGTTATTAGCTTGTTTATGTTGTATGTCTCCTTATGTCCCACAAAAGTATTTTATCTGTTTCAATACTAACAGTAGACACGGTCTAAAACCACTATACACTCAGTTAACAGGGCAATTGACTAATGTAGCAGACAAAGCCACTTTGTGCTCTATGGCATCCATGTTGGCACTGTCCACCTTCTCGAGTGTGGTCAACTGCTTTTTTGTGTTTGACTCGTGTGGCAAAAACGCAATGCAACCCTTGCTTAAAGAGGTTGTCCTCTAGTTTTACATTGATGGCCTATCCTTTGGATAAGTCATCAATGTCTGATCAGCTGGATCCGACACCCTTCGCACCCCCGCTGATCAGCTGTTCCCAGTCCCAGTGGTGGCAGCAGGCAGCTGGAAATGCTCATTTCCGGAGCTGCTCTATCCGCTGATAGTGGCTAGTGGCCGGGTACTGCACATCCAACTCCCATTCAGATCAATAGGTGGTGGATATGTGTCACGGCCGGGCGGTCGGGCCGACCCAGGAGGTGGATCCACTGGACCGAACTCTTAAGATGGTGGTAGGGAGTCCGGCAGCTGAAGCACTGATGGGCAGCAGAACAGTCCGTGCAAGTGAAGGCAGCGGAGGAGTCCCTGGGACCACGGTGTCACAGATGGTAGTCCTGGTGACGTAGCTCAGGTTCGGAAGCCGAGATGATATCAGGCGGGGTCCGGAACCTCAGGAGCGAGATGACGGGTCACCGCAGGGATCCGAGATGGTACGGACTGTCAGATGGCAGACGGACAGTGTGCGGGGTTCAGGATACGGCAGACGGGATGGCGAGGCAGGTACGGCTCTACAAAGAGAGATAGGTGAGTACAGGCACATAAACACCAGGAGACCTGACTCCTAGCTCAGGGAACACGAAGATCAGGCCCCGCCCCCTTGGACACTAACCCCCTTTATACCCAGTACCTGTTCAACCTAATTTCCTGTTAATGGACGCTGGCCCTTTAAGAAAGGGTCAGTGACCGCGCGCGCGCCCTAACGCGCATGCGCGCCGCCCGGGTGCCAGAAGCCAGGGAAGGAGGCTGAGGGGAGGACGCAGGGGAGCCGGCCAGGTCCTGGGAAGCCGTCGGGCGCCGGGATCGGGGACCAGGGGGCCTGGGACGGACGGAATCCGGGGGCTGAGGAGCGGGCAGCGTGGCAGGTGAGCCGGGGAGCGGGGGTGAGGACCCGGGGAGCGTGACAGTACCCCCCCCCACGCCCCCCACCCCGCAACCGGGACATGAAGGCACGGATAAGAGGAGTGCCCACGTTCTCCCTGGGCTCCCAAGACCTATCCTCAGGACCATACCCCTCCCAGTCCACCAGGAAGAACTGCCGACCTCGTACGGTCTTCATGGCCACGATATCCCTTACCGCATAGATGTCGTCATCGGCAATAGGTGGAGGGGCCGGACTGGCAGCATTGGAGAAGGGACCAAGGACCACCGGCTTGAGCAGGGAGACGTGGAATGAGTTGGGTATCCTCATCGTGGCCGGGAGCTGTAGCTTGTAGGAAACCTCATTGATCTTGCTGAGGACTTTAAACGGCCCAATGTAGCGAGGACCCAGCTTGTATGACGGTATCTTCAGGCGGACGTACTGGGAAGCAAGCCAGACGAGGTCTCCAGGAGAGAAACACGGAGGGTCTAGACGCCTTTTGTCAGCGTGTTTCTTCATCCGCTGGGAAGCGCGTCCAAGGGACGCCTTGACAGAGTCCCAAATGGTAGCGAAGTCACGGGCTACAGTATCAGCCGCAGGGACATCCGAAGAAGGGGATATAGGCAATGGAACGGAGGGCTGAAGTCCGTAAACGACATGGAAGGGAGATTTGGAGGACGACTCACTGATGTGGTGGTTATGTGAGAACTCAGCCCAAGGCAGAAGCGTGGACCAGTCGTCGTGATGGGTGTTGACATAGTGACGTAAGAAGGATGTCAAGATTTGATTGACCCTCTCCACTTGGCCATTAGACTGAGGATGGTATGCGGAAGAAAAGTCCAGAGTTACTCCCAGGTGTTTGCAGAGCGCCCTCCAGAAGCGGGAGGTGAACTGAGTTCCTCTGTCGGACACGATGTGGGATGGAAAGCCATGCAAGCGGAAGATGTGATGGATATAGGCTTCCGCGAGTTCCTGAGCAGAGGGCAGTCCAGCCATGGGGATGAAGTGGGCCATTTTGGAGAACCGGTCCACCACGACCCATATGACTGTGTGTCCAGAGGATAATGGCAAGTCCGTAATAAAGTCCATCGCAATGTGTTGCCAGGGAACTGAGGGTATCGGTAGAGGCAGCAGACGGCCATAGGGCAGGTGTTTGGGCGTCTTGTTCCTGGCACAAGAGGAGCAGGCAGAGACAAAGGCGGCGACGTCAGTGCGAAGGGATGGCCACCAGTAATGGCGTACAATCGCACCCCATGTTCTCTTCTGGCCTGCATGGCCGGCTGTTTTTGAGGCATGACCCCAGTGTAACACTTTTTGCCTGTCGGTCTCCGAGACATAGGTCTTCCCGGGTGGTATCTGGGCCAGAGTGACGGGAGCCACCGGAACAATCTTGCTAGGAGGGATGATAGGTTGGGTAGTCTCTTCCTCCTGCTCCATGGACATGAGGGACCTAGACAAGGCATCGGCGCGTATATTCTTGTCCGCGGGTCGGAAGTGGAGCTGGAAGTCAAACCTGGCAAAGAATAAGGACCACCTGGCTTGCCGCGGGTTCAGTCGCTGAGCGGACCGCAGGTATTCCAGGTTCTTGTGGTCCGTGTAGATGGTCACGGGGTACACTGCTCCTTCCAGGAGGTAGCGCCACTCCTCCAGAGCTAGTTTGACCGCCAATAATTCTCGGTCACCGATGGTGTAATTCCGTTCTGGTGCTGAGAAGCTCTTAGAAAAGAAACCGCAAGTCACCATCTTCCCGGAGGAGGATTTTTGCATGAGCACTGCTCCGGCTCCTGAGGAGGAGGCATCCACCTCCAAGGTGAACTGGCGGTTTAACTCCGGTCGGTGGAGTACAGGAGAGGAGGCGAAAGCTCGCTTCAAAGAGCAAAACGCGGCGTCGGCCGCAGGTGACCAGTCCTTTGGTTTAGCCTCCTTTTTGGTCAAAGCGGAGAGAGGGGCAGTCAGGGCGGAGAAGTGCGGGATAAACTGGCGGTAGTAGTTGGCGAATCCCAGGAACCGTTGGATTGCCTTCAGTCCAGAAGGAGGAGGCCAGTTGAGTATGGAGGAGACCTTCTTTGGATCCATCTGCAACCCAGTACCCGAGATGATGTATCCCAGGAAAGGGAGAGAAGACTGCTCAAAGACGCACTTCTCATATTTGGCGTAGAGACGATTCTCTCTCAGTCTTTGTAGAACCAGCTTTACGTTCTCTCTGTGGGTCTGGAGGTCCGGAGAGAAGACAAGGATGTCATCCAGATAAACTACTACACAGAGGTAGAGGAGGTCCCGGAATATGTCGTTCACCAGTTCTTGGAATACGGCAGGAGCGTTACACAGACCGAAGGGCATCACGCAGTATTCGTAGTGCCCGTCGCGAGTATTAAATGCGGTCTTCCATTCGTCCCCAGAGCGGATACGAACTAGGTTGTAGGCACCCCGAAGATCCAATTTGGTGAACACACGGGCTCCTCTGAGCCGGTCGAACAATTCGGGGATGAGCGGTAGGGGGTACTTGTTTTTTATGGTGATCTGATTCAAGCCCCGGTAGTCAATGCATGGGCGTAGGTCACCCTCTTTCTTCTTAACGAAGAAGAAGCCTGCTCCCGCAGGAGAGGAGGATCTCCGGATGAATCCCTTTGCCAGGCTTTCCGTGATGTATGTGGACATGGCCCTGGTTTCCGCTGGAGACAACGGATATATCCGTCCTCGAGGTGGTGTTGTTCCTGGGAGCAGGTCGATGGCGCAATCGTAGGGACGGTGTGGCGGAAGTACCTCAGACTCCTTCTTGTCAAAAACGTCCGCGAAGGACCAATAGGCCGAGGGCAGTTCCGGTAGGTTCTCTGGAGCCGGGGGACGTCGGATTGGTTGTAGGGACTTTAGACATCTCTCATGACAGGCAGAGCCCCAACGAGTGATTTCGCCAGTACCCCAGCTGACTGATGGTTCGTGTGTCCGCAACCAAGGAAGTCCCAGCAGGATTTGATGGGACATGTGTGGAAGGACATAGAGAGCGATGTTCTCGGTGTGCAGAGCACCTATACGCAATTCCACCGGCTTGGTGATCCAGGAGATGGTATCAGAGAGGGGTCTCCCATCCACCGAGGCAATCATTAGGGGCTTATCGAGTGGAGTAACAGGCAGCTGGTACTTGTCCACCGTGGCCTGCTGGATAAAATTGCCTGCTGCTCCGGAGTCGAGGTATGCCTCAGCCGTGAAGCGCGTCTCTCCTGTTGACACTTGTACCGTCCACATAACTGGGTCTGAGAGAGTCCCAGCACCTAGGGTGGCCTCTCCTACCAACCCTAGGCTTTGGAGTTTCCCGGCCTTTCCGGACAGGAGCGTAAGAGATGTGTGCCCTCTCCGCAGTAAAAGCAGAGGCCTTTGGCGAGCCGCTCTGCTCTACGTTGGTCAGACTGTCGTACTCGGTCAACCTGCATGGGCTCGTGGACAGGAATCCCAGCTGTTGAAGAGTGAGGCACAGAGGACTTCTGTGGAGGAGGGGAGTGCCGTACTGCACGTCTCTCACGATACAGCTCTTTGGAGCGTTCCTGGAAACGAATGTCCACTCGAGTGGCTAGGGCAATCAGGGCATCTAGGGTGGAGGGCACGTCACGACCCGCCAACTCATCCTTGATGCGACTCGAGAGTCCTTCCCAGAAGGCGGCTGTCAGGGCCTCATTATTCCACCCGAGTTCAGAAGCCAAAGTACGGAAACGGATGGCATATTGACCCACCGTCAGTGTTCCTTGACGTAGGCGGAGGAGGGATGAAGCAGACGCAGAGGCGCGTCCCGGCTCGTCGAAGGTGCTGCGAAAGGCCTGCAGGAACTCTTGAAGGTTCTTGGTCATGGGGTCCTCCTTCTCCCACAAGGGGTTCATCCACGCCAGCGCCTCGCCCTCCAGATGAGACATTATAAAGGCGACCTTGGCTTGGTCAGAGGCGAACAGATGTGGCAGCTGCGTGAAATGAAGGGAACACTGGTTTATGAAGCCCCTGCAGGTCTGGGGATCTCCAGCATAACGAGGTGGTGACGCCAAACGGAGACGGGAAGCATCTGAAGAGGCTGCCACTGGTGCGGGAGCCATGGCTTGCATAGCTGGGGACCTGGGTGCCGCAGGCGTCATTGATGCTTGTAACGTGTACAGGCGGGTGTCCACGGAGGTCATAAATTGCAACATGCGGGTCTGGACTTCATGCTGACGTCGGAGTTCCTCTTGCAAGGCCGCTAGTGCTGCAGCGGGATCCATGGCCTGATCTTACTGTCACGGCCGGGCGGTCGGGCCGACCCAGGAGGTGGATCCACTGGACCGAACTCTTAAGATGGTGGTAGGGAGTCCGGCAGCTGAAGCACTGATGGGCAGCAGAACAGTCCGTGCAAGTGAAGGCAGCGGAGGAGTCCCTGGGACCACGGTGTCACAGATGGTAGTCCTGGTGACGTAGCTCAGGTTCGGAAGCCGAGATGATATCAGGCGGGGTCCGGAACCTCAGGAGCGAGATGACGGGTCACCGCAGGGATCCGAGATGGTACGGACTGTCAGATGGCAGACGGACAGTGTGCGGGGTTCAGGATACGGCAGACGGGATGGCGAGGCAGGTACGGCTCTACAAAGAGAGATAGGTGAGTACAGGCACATAAACACCAGGAGACCTGACTCCTAGCTCAGGGAACACGAAGATCAGGCCCCGCCCCCTTGGACACTAACCCCCTTTATACCCAGTACCTGTTCAACCTAATTTCCTGTTAATGGACGCTGGCCCTTTAAGAAAGGGTCAGTGACCGCGCGCGCGCCCTAACGCGCATGCGCGCCGCCCGGGTGCCAGAAGCCAGGGAAGGAGGCTGAGGGGAGGACGCAGGGGAGCCGGCCAGGTCCTGGGAAGCCGTCGGGCGCCGGGATCGGGGACCAGGGGGCCTGGGACGGACGGAATCCGGGGGCTGAGGAGCGGGCAGCGTGGCAGGTGAGCCGGGGAGCGGGGGTGAGGACCCGGGGAGCGTGACAATATGAAGTATGCAGCCGAAGGCGTAGCAGCTCCGGAACTGAGCATTTCCGACTGCCTGCTTCCGCTGCCGGGGCCAGGAACAGCTGATCGACAGGGGTGCTGGGTGTCAGACCCTAGCCAATCAGACATTGATGACCAATCCTAAGGGGTACTTTGCACACTACGATATCGCAGGTGCGATGTCGGTGGGGTCAAATCGAAAGTGACGCACATCCAGCGTTGCTGTCGATATCGTAGTGTGTAAATCCTTTATGATACGATTAACGAGCGCAAAAGCGTCGTAATCGTATCATCGGTGTAGTGTCCGACATTTCTATAATGTAGCTGCAGCGACGGTACGATGTTGTTCCTTGTTCCCCTGCGGCAGCACACATCACTGTGTGAGAAGCCGCAGGAGCGAGGAACATCTACCTGCGTCACCGCGGCTCACGCCGGCTATGCGGAAGGACAGAGGTGGGCGGGATGTTTACGTCCCGCTCATCTCCGCCCCTCTGCTTCTATTGGCCGCCTGCTGTGTGACATTGCTGTGACACCACACGACCCGCCCCCTTAGTGAGGAGGTGGGTCGCCGGCCAGAGCAACGTCCCAGGGCAGATGAGTGCATGTGAAGCTGCCGTAGCGATAATGTTCGCTACGGCAGCAATCACAAGATATCGCTGCTGCGACGGGGGCAGGGACTATCGTGCTCGGCATCGCAAGCATCGGCTTGCAATGTCGTAGTGTGCAAAGTTCCCCTAAGGATAACCTATCAATGTAAAAGTAGTGGATAACCTTTTTAAGATAAAAACTTATACAGTATATATTAGGATATACAGTGCCTACAAGTAGTATTCAACCCCCTGCAGATTTAGCAGGTTTACACATTCGGAATTAACTTGGCATTATGACATTTGGACTGTAGATCAGCCTGGAAGTGTGAAATGCACTGCAGCAAAAAAGAATTTTATTTCTTTTTTTTTTTTTTTTTTTTTTTAAATTGTGAAAAGTTCATTCAGAGGGTCAATTATTATTCAACCCCTCAAACCACAAGAATTCTGTTTGGTTCCCCTAAAGTATTAAGAAGTATTTCAGGCACAAAGAACAATGAGCTTCACATGTTTGGATTAATTATCTCTTTTTCCAGCCTTTTCTGACTAATTAAGACCCTCCCCAAACTTGTGAACAGCACTCATACTTGGTCAACATGGGAAAGACAAAGGTGCATTCCAAGGCCATCAGAGACAAGATCGTGGAGGGTCACAAGCCTGGCAAGGGGTACAAAACCCTTTCCAAGGAGTTGGGCCTACCTGTCTCCACTGTTGGGAGCATTATCCGGAAGTGGAAGGCTTATGGAACTACTGTTAGCCTTCCACGGCCTGGACAGCCTTTGAAAGTTTCCACCTGTGCCGAGGCCAGGCTTGTCCGAAGAGTCAAGGCTAACCCAAGGACAACAAGGAAGGAGCTCCGGGAAGATCTCATTGCAGTGGGGACATTAGTTTCAGTCAATACCATAAGTAACGTACTCCACCGCAATGGTCTCCGTTCCAGACGAGCCCGTAAGGTACCTTTACTTTCAAAGCATCATGTCAAGGCTCGTCTACAGTTTGCTCATGATCACTTGGAGGACTCTGAGACAGACTGGTTCAAGGTTCTCTGGTCTGATGAGACCAAGATCGAGATCTTTGGTGCCAACCACACACGTGACGTTTGGAGACTGGATGGCATTGCATACGACCCCAAGAATACCATCCCTACAGTCAAGCATGGTGGTGGCAGCATCATGCTGTGGTGCTGTTTCTCAGCCAAGGGGCCTGGCCATCTGGTCCGCATCCATGGGAAGATGGATAGCATGGCCTACCTGGAGATTTTGGCCAAGAACCTCCGCTCCTCCATCAAGGATCTTAAGATGGGTCGTCATTTCATCTTCCAACAAGACAACGACCCAAAGCCCACAGCCAAGAAAACCAAGGCCTGGTTCAAGAGGGAAAAAAATCAAGGTGTTGCAGTGGCCTAGTCAGTCTCCTGACCTTAACCCAATTGAAAACTTGTGGAAGGAGCTCAAGATTAAAGTCCACATGAGACACCCAAAGAACCTAGATAACTTGGAGAAGAGCTGCATGGAGGAGTGGGCCAAGATAACTCCAGAGACCTGTGCCGGCCTGATCAGGTCTTATAAAAGACGATTATTAGCTGTAATTGCAAACAAGGGTTATTCCACAAAATATTAAACCTAGGGGTTGAATAATAATTGACCCACACTTTTATGTTAAAAATTTATTAAAATTTAACTGAGCAACATAACTTGTTGGTTTGTAAGATTTATGCATCTGTTAATAAATCCTGCTCTTGTTTGAAGTTTGCAGGCTCTAACTTATTTGCATCTTATCAAACCTGCTAAATCTGCAGGGGGTTGAATACTACTTGTAGGCACTGTATATATATATATATATATATATATATATATATATATATATGTATGTATGTATATATATACTCAACTGAGTAGTGCCTGACAATTAGCTTTATATGTTGTGGGGTTTTTTTTGTTTTTTTTTATTATGCTTCCAAAAGTAACACATGCTATGCCAGCTCCTATCTGAATCTTCATTTGTCGATTTCTTCCTGGAGACAGCGTGCGCTTACGGGTCACACAATCATGATGCCTACAAGGTTCCATCTGCATATCAATCGATTATACAAATTACTTCATTTGGGATACTGAGGTGAAAAAAACTCACCAAATACTCAAAATGTGCTTATGGCCTAAAACTCATTTGGAGATGTGTTTTTGGTGGGGTCTGTGTCACTTTTTCTTAAAAATGTAGCATTCTGTGGCTATTACTGTTTTCTTGTGTTTTCTTATAACCAAAGCTGTAGAACATGAAAAACTGCATAAAAAAAGTAAATCTACATTTAAATTTGAATTTCAGAATCCTTTTAGAAATTGGAAGGCTCTTTTGCAGATTTCATCATTTTCACCAGAAGAAAAAGTGTTGAATGTTTCACTATTTTTTTTCATTAAAAACCTGGTCATCCTAATGAAAATCAAATTAAATTAATTCCTTTTCGAGCCAATGGGTTTTGCTGGGCACCATTTGTGTCCATCATGTGGTACCCATTTCTTGCATAAATTCCATTTTTCTGTGCCATTAATGGAACAGACAAATGCAATTTTTAATACTATTCAAAACCTAGCCTTACAAATGTGTAAGGAATTAAAAAACTATGCTTAAAATTCATGGTGTTTTTACAAGAGAAAAAACTGTGCATAAAGGAGGTCTTGGTATCTAAGTGCATTAAGTGTTAATCGCCATGTTCCCTTCTTCCTTGATCATTTGTAATGTATCCAGAAGTAATTCTAAAGCTTACGCCTTGTTTAGTATTTATCTGTCAGATTCTTATTTCTCCTGATATTGTGCTGGTAATCTATCTCCATTTTATCTTGGATTAAGAAGAACAGCAGCTGTAGAATCAATGTACAATAGCATTATTCTTGGTGAATGGTTTGATTTTTTTTTTTAAGAACACAGAGAAGCAAGAGATTTGTATTGCCTAGAATCCATCACGTCTCACTACTTAAGACTTCATTTCAGTAGTAAACACATTTTTACCTGAATTTTTTTTCTTTTACAGAGATGGGGGGTATGAATCTTCAAACAATTTCATTGGGTCAAGGGCAAGGTCCTATTGCTCGAAAAATGATTGAGAAGGTAAGATGTTTCCCATAATTACATGATTGATGACAATTAAGCTAGCCATACCATATCCGGTTTTACAGATCCATGTGAGATCTGAGGAGCTGATGCTCACTCATTAATATAAGGGTGTTTTTGATGTTGATTGAGGAGTGAATTCATAAGATGTCTTCCTAAATATATTTTTCCTATTTACTTTCTATACATTCCATACATTACTTTCAAAAACTGCATCAAAATGGCATATGTAAAAGCACCCGAAGTAAATATTAAACATGAAGATTTTGTAACCAGTTGGAAAACCACAGAAACCATTTTTTATTAGGTTTAGGTCAGTAGACTGTAGAAAATATATTTAACCTTTTTTTTCCAAGGAATGACAGAATTAAAAAATCTCAAATTTAGACACATCTAATCAAAGAACAGCCTCCCGTTGTTCTGTGCTTCACTGCCTGTGTACCATCGCCAGTTCTAAGTTCTACCATGACGATCTGATTCCTTCAGTCTTTTCTGAACTGTCAATGTGTTAGGGCCAGATGGACGGGTAGACCCTGGAGGTGGATCCACTGGGCCGAACTCCCGGATGAGGGAAAGGAGTCCGGTAGCCGGAGCACTGTAGGTAGCAGGACAGTCCGTGCACTGGGAGAAAATGGAGAAGTCCCTGGGACCACGAGGTCACTGATGGTGGTCCGGGTGACGGAGCTCAGGTTCGGAAGCCGTGATGGTGTCAGGCGGGGTCCGGAACCGTTGGAGCGAGATGACGGGTCACCGCAGGGATCCGAGATGGTACGGACTGTCAGGATGGCAGATGGACAGCGTTCGGGGTTCGAGGTACCGCAGAACCGGATGGCGATGCAGGATCGGCTCTAGAAGATAGAGAGGTAAGTATCTCACAAAACACAAGGAGACCTGACTCCTAGCTTGGGAAAACACGAAGAACAGGCCCCGCTCCCTTGGACATTAACCCCCTATATACCCTGTACCTATGTGCATCATTTCCTGTAATTTGACACTGGCCCTTTAAGAAAGGGTCAGTGACCGCGCGCGCGCCCTAATGCGCATGCGCGCGGCGCGGGTGCCAGAAGCCAGGGAAGGAAGCTGAGAGGAGGACGCAGGGGAGCCGGCCAGGACCTGGGAAGCCGTCGGGCGCCGGGAGCGGAGACCAGGGGACCTGGGAAGGACGGGCACCGGAGGTTGGAGAGTGGGGAGCAGGGCAGGTGAGCCGGGGAGCGGAGCTGAGGACCCGGGGAGCGGAGCAGAGGACCCGGGGAGGGGAGCCGAGGACCCGGGGAGCGTGACAGTACCCCCCCCACGCCCCCCTCCCCGCAACCGGGACATGAAGGCACGGATCAGAGGAGTGCCCACGTTCTCCCTGGGCTCCCAGGACCTATCCTCAGGACCATACCCCTCCCAGTCCACCAGGAAGAACTGCCGACCACGTACGGTCTTCATGGCCACGATATCCCTTACCGCATAGATGTCGTCCTCAGCAATAGGAGGAGGAGCCGGGCTGGCGGCAACGGAGAAGGGACCAAGGACAACCGGCTTGAGCAGAGAGACGTGGAAGGAGTTGGGTATTCTCATTGTGGCCGGGAGCTGTAGTTTGTAGGAAACCTCATTGATCTTGCCGAGGACTTTAAACGGCCCGATGTAGCGAGGTCCCAGCTTGTAGGATGGTATCTTCAGTCGGATGTACTTGGAAGCAAGCCAGACGAGATCTCCCGGAGAGAAACATGGAGGATCTAGGCGTCTCTTGTCCGCGTGTCTCTTCATCCGCAGGGTTGCCCGTGCAAGGGACGCCTTAACTGAGTCCCAAATGGTAGTAAAGTCACGGAGTACTGCATCAGCAGCAGGGATGTCCGAGGACGAGGATACAGGCAATGGGACAGACGGCTGAAGTCCGTAGACGACATGGAAGGGAGAACTGGAGGAGGACTCACTGACGTGGTGATTATGGGAGAATTCTGCCCAAGGAAGAAGCGTGGACCAATCGTCATGATGGGCGTTCACGTAGTGACGTAAGAAAGAGGTCAATATCTGATTGACCCTCTCCACTTGGCCATTAGACTGAGGATGGTAGGCAGATGAAAAGTCTAGAGTCACTCCCAGATGTTTGCAGAGAGCCCTCCAGAAGCGGGAGGTGAACTGAGTTCCTCTGTCGGACACTATGTGTGATGGAAAGCCATGCAAGCGGAAGATGTGATGTATATAGGCGTCCGCGAGTTCCTGAGCAGAGGGCAGTCCAGCCATAGGAACGAAATGGGCCATTTTAGAGAATCGATCCACCACGACCCATATGACTGTGTGTCCGGAGGACAATGGCAAGTCCGTAATAAAGTCCATCGCTATGTGCTGCCAGGGAACTGAGGGTATGGGCAGAGGCAGAAGACGGCCGTATGGCAGGTGTTTGGGTGTCTTGTTCCTGGCACAGGAGGAGCAGGCAGAGACAAAAGAGGCGACGTCCGTGCGCAGGGATGGCCACCAGTAATGACGTACAATAGCGCTCCATGTTTTCTTCTGACCTGCATGACCGGCTATTTTCGAGGCATGGCCCCAGTGTAACACTTTTTGCCTGTCAGTCTCAGAGACATAGGTCTTCCCGGGCGGTATCTGGGCCAGGGTGACAGGAGCCACCGGAATAATCTTGCTTGGACAGATGATGGGTTGAGATGTCTCTTCCTCCTGTTCCATGGGCACGAAAGACCTAGACAAGGCATCAGCACGTACATTCTTGTTTGCGGGTCGGAAATGAAGCTGGAAGTCGAACCGGGCAAAGAACAAGGACCACCTGGCTTGCCGTGGGTTCAGTCGCTGAGCAGTCCGCAGGTATTCCAGGTTTTTGTGGTCCGTGTAAACAATGACAGGGTACACTGCTCCTTCCAGAAGATAGCGCCATTCCTCCAGAGCCAGTTTGACCGCCAATAGCTCTCGGTCACCGATGGTGTAATTGCGTTCAGGCGCGGAGAAGCTCTTGGAGAAGAAACCGCACGTCACCATCTTCCCGGAGGAGGACTTCTGCATGAGCACTGCTCCGGCTCCCGAGGAGGAGGCATCCACCTCCAAGGTGAACTGGCGGTTTAACTCTGGACGGTGGAGTACAGGAGAGGAGGCAAAGGCTCGCTTTAGAGCGCCAAACGCGGCGTCGGCCGCAGGTGACCAGTCCTTTGGATTAGCCCCCTTCTTGGTCAAAGCGGAGAGAGGAGCAGTCAGAGCCGAGAAGTGAGGAATGAACTGGCGGTAATAGTTAGCGAATCCGAGAAAGCGTTGGATTGCCTTCAGTCCAGAAGGAGGAGGCCAGTTGAGAATGGAGGAGACCTTCTTGGGATCCATCTGCAGTCCGGTATCGGTGATGAGGTACCCCAGGAAGGGGAGAGAAGACTGTTCGAAGACGCACTTCTCGTACTTGGCGTACAGACGATTCTCTCTCAGTCGTTGTAGAACCAGTTGCACGTTCTCTCGGTGGGTCTGGAGGTCCGGAGAGAAGACAAGGATGTCGTCCAGATATACCACCACACAGACGTAGAGAAGGTCCCGAAACACATCGTTCACTAATTCTTGGAAGACAGCTGGTGCGTTACACAGGCCGAAGGGCATCACGCAGTATTCATAGTGCCCATCGCGAGTGTTGAACGCGGTCTTCCATTCATCCCCTGAGCGGATACGGACCAGGTTGTAGGCACCTCGAAGATCCAACTTGGTGAACACACGAGCTCCTCTGAGCCGATCAAACAATTCAGGGATGAGCGGCAGGGGGTACTTGTTTTTCACGGTGATTAGGTTCAATCCCCAGTAGTCTATACATGGGCGTAGGTCACCCTCTTTCTTCTTTACGAAGAAGAAGCCTGCTCCAGCAGGAGAGGAGGATCTCCGGATGAATTCCTTAGCCAGGCTCTCTGTGATGTACGTAGACATGGCCCTTGTTTCGGCTGGAGACAGTGGATATATCCGTCCTCGAGGTGGTGTAGTTCCCGGGAGCAGGTCAATGGCACAATCGTAAGGACGATGTGGCGAAAGTACTTCGGACTCCTTCTTGTCAAAGACGTCCACGAAGGACCAATAGGCTGAGGGCAGTCCCGGTAGGGACTCGGGAACCGGAGGTCGCCGGATGGGTTGTATGGTCTTCAGACACCTCTCATGGCAAGAAGGCCCCCATCGAGTAATATCACCAGTGCCCCAGCTGACTGAAGGCTCGTGTGTCCGCAACCAGGGAAGACCCAGCAGAATTTGATGTGACATATGTGGGAGGACGTAGAGAGCGATGTTCTCGGTGTGCAGAGCACCGATACGCAGTTCAAGCGGCTTGGTGATCCAGGAGATGGTGTCAGAGAGAGGTCTCCCATCCACAGAGGCAATCACGAGGGGCTTGTCGAGTGGAGTAACAGGCACCTGGTACTTGTCCACCGTGGCCTGCTGGATGAAATTGCCTGCTGCCCCAGAATCGAGGTACGCCTCAGCCGTAAACCGCGTCTCTCCCGTTGTTACTTGCACAGTCCATGTGACTGGGTCTGAGAGAGTCCCAGCACCTAGGGTGGCCTTTCCTACCAACCCTAGGCTTTGGAGTTTCCCGGCCTCTCTGGACAGGCGCGTAGCAGGTGTGTGCCCTCTCCGCAGTAAAAGCAGAGACCCTTGGCGAGCCGCTCTGCTCGACGTTGTTCAGACTGTCGCACACGGTCGATCTGCATGGGCTCATGGACGGAGACACCAGAGGCCGTTGACTGGAGTACGGCGGGCTTCCGTGGAGGAGAGGAATGCCGTACCGGACGTCTCTCACGGGATACCTCTTTGGACCGCTCCTGAAAGCGTATGTCCACTCGAGTCGCTAGGGTAATCAGGGCGTCCAGGGTGGACGGTACATCACGTCCAGCCAGCTCATCTTTGATTCGACCCGATAGTCCTTCCCAGAAGGCAGCGGTTAGGGCCTCGTTATTCCACCCGAGTTCTGAAGCCAAGGTGCGGAAACGGATGGCGTATTGACCCACCGTCAGTGTTACCTGACGTAACCGGAGAAGTGATGACGCAGACGCGGAGGCGCGTCCGGGTTCGTCAAAGGTGCTGCGAAAGGCCTGCAGGAACTCCTGGAGGTTCTTGGTCATAGGTTCCTCCTTCTCCCACAAGGGGTTCATCCACGCCAGTGCCTCGCCCTCTAGGTGAGACATAATGAAGGCGACCTTGGCTTGGTCGGAGGCAAACAGATGTGGCAGCTGCGTGAAATGGAGGGAGCATTGGTTTATAAACCCCCTGCAGGTCTTGGGATCTCCGGCGTACCGGGGTGGTGTGGCCAAACGCAGTCTGGAAGCATCCGAAGAGGCAGCCACGGGAGCGGGGGTCGTGGCTTGACTAGTGGAGGCTCGGGATGTTGAAGACGTGACTGCCGCTTGTAGCGTGGTCAGGCGGGTGTCCACGGAAGTCATAAAGTTCAGCATGCGGGTCTGAACTTCACGCTGGCGTTGGAGTTCCTCATGCAAGGCCGCTAGTGCTTCGGCGGGATCCATGGCCTGTTCTTACTGTTAGGGCCAGATGGACGGGTAGACCCTGGAGGTGGATCCACTGGGCCGAACTCCCGGATGAGGGAAAGGAGTCCGGTAGCCGGAGCACTGTAGGTAGCAGGACAGTCCGTGCACTGGGAGAAAATGGAGAAGTCCCTGGGACCACGAGGTCACTGATGGTGGTCCGGGTGACGGAGCTCAGGTTCGGAAGCCGTGATGGTGTCAGGCGGGGTCCGGAACCGTTGGAGCGAGATGACGGGTCACCGCAGGGATCCGAGATGGTACGGACTGTCAGGATGGCAGATGGACAGCGTTCGGGATTCGAGGTACCGCAGAACCGGATGGCGATGCAGGATCGGCTCTAGAAGATAGAGAGGTAAGTATCTCACAAAACACAAGGAGACCTGACTCCTAGCTTGGGAAAACACGAAGAACAGGCCCCGCTCCCTTGGACATTAACCCCCTATATACCCTGTACCTATGTGCATCATTTCCTGTAATTTGACACTGGCCCTTTAAGAAAGGGTCAGTGACCGCGCGCGCGCCCTAATGCGCATGCGCGCGGCGCGGGTGCCAGAAGCCAGGGAAGGAAGCTGAGAGGAGGACGCAGGGGAGCCGGCCAGGACCTGGGAAGCCGTCGGGCGCCGGGAGCGGAGACCAGGGGACCTGGGAAGGACGGGCACCGGAGGTTGGAGAGCGGGGAGCAGGGCAGGTGAGCCGGGGAGCGGAGCTGAGGACCCGGGGAGCGGAGCAGAGGACCCGGGGAGGGGAGCCGAGGACCCGGGGAGCGTGACACAATGCTAAGATGTGACTGCTGCTTTAGTTCAGTAAGCTGTGTATTTAACCTGTGTTTTGAGGAGCTATTGGAAAAAAAAAAGAAAAAATGATGGTGCTATTTTACATAAATGCACTTATCCTGTACCTGTATAATAAAAAAGTAACTTTTGATCTGCCTTTCCTGTGATGATCCTCAAATAAGCTTGTTTGATCTTGATATAGTTTGTCCTGATTACTTTCTTGATTCCATAAAGAAGTTGTTCACTGCCCTAGCTTGGTTACTAGTTTTGCTATAAATGCTTAAAGAAATCCAACCACCAGGATTTTGCAATATGAACTAAAGGCAGTGCCATACTGGCACTCAGATGCTTACTCCAGGCATACCTGTTATAGAAAGATGAGATGCTTGGTTGATGAAATATCTTTAATCAAAGTTGCAGAAATGCACTGCACTTTGATTGACTTGTGCAAGAGGGGCAGACCTTTTTGGGTCTTCCCCGCAGTGTCTTCAATAAAATGGCACATGAGATCATGGTACGCACATGCGCAGACTCCGACGCCATTTTAATGAAGACAGAATTACTGTGGAAATGCACATGCACCGCCAACAACAGTAATAGCGGCACAGAGTGATATTCAAATAAAGAAAAGGAAGACTATGGAGGAGGAATAAACATTCAGGACCTGACCCACAATGGTCCAACCTCGTTGCACCTGTCAATCAAAGTGCAGTACATTTTTTCAACTTTGATTAAAGATATTTCATCAACCAAGCCTCCCATCTTTCTACAATAGGTATGCCTAGATTCAGCATCTTACTGCCTGTATGGCACTGCCTTTACCTCATATAGCAAAATCCTTTTGGTTGGTTGTCTTTAAGGATAGTGCCCCTAAAGATTCTCATATACATTTTATGCCATGTTTCATGTTGTTTTATGATTTTCTGCTTCCCTTCCTGTGTCCTGGCTTTAGCTCTACGTCATAGTCATCACTTCCTCTTCAGATTCCTCTTCTCCCCTCTTACTATATTTCCCATAATTCCATGTGCTGGACTGAAAGCAAGCAGATGAGCACACCACCTATAACTCTGCCTAAATTAGACTATCCAATTTAAAAGTATCCCCTTCTCCCCCTCACGGATGGATAGATAGATACAGTAGATAGATAACAAAAAAAAAGAGAAGACTGGCACCACACCCAATAGTGTGAACAGGTGTGTATGTGTTCATAATGCATAATAAAACTAAGAGAAAACAGTTGTACACTCTAATGTCAAACTAATAAAAAACTAATATAAAAACATTTAGAGGTGTTTAGCATATTAGAATGGCCATTGTAATACCTGCCCAGCAGCCACGTCATGGCAACCTCCCTTGCTGGGTCCTACTCTATACTGCATATGTCTGGGCTCCTAAAAACCTATAGATAAGATCAGCAAGTAAGGCTATTGGGTAAGGTGGGGGAGGGGTGCAAGGCCTGTCTAAAGGTCATCACTTCTTTCTATATATAACATAAAAAGAAGACTGGCAGCACTCCCAATAGTTTGAACAGGTGCATATCTGTTCATAATGCATAATATAAATAAGAGATAAACAGTTGCTAGTAAAATCCACTGTCAATATCTGACCACCAGAGGGGAATGCTTCATTCCCTGCAGGATGCCAATGAGCTGTAATGACAGACAGAGGTCAAATGATGAGCCCTGTCACTGTCGTGGCAAGCTACCTGTTAAGGCCGGTGCATGTCAGCATTTATAGGAAGTTAGTATTTCTGGTGTACAGAGCAGTTCTGTACATCACAAACGATCAGTTAATTACAGTTTCAAGCTAAGGGGACTAACTCCTAAATAGAAAAGTATGCAGGCCCATGTAATAAAACATACGATTTGTATTGAGATATGATTGAAAATACTTAAATTGTTAAAAATTGCATGCACAGGAAAAATAGGGGGAAAATCCTGACATATACTAGTTGTAATTACACATAATATTATAGACGTTAAAACAAAATCTAATATATAAAGCTGAGTGTGTGTGTGTGTGTGTGTGTGTGTGTGTGTATGTCCGCTAAAGAAATCCGCACCGTCGCATTGACAATCACAAAATTTGCACAGACACCCCACGTGACTCAGGGAACTTTATAGACTATGTTTTGATGGGAAAATGTAACCCCGCGCTGTACAGTTACTCTCCAAAATACTGCCTGCATTACAATCAATGGAGCTGTGAGCTAAAGGTTATTAATAGGAGCTGTGATTGGTTGCTATAGGAACAAAATAAATTGTTAGTATAAGAAGCTTATGTGTAAGGTAATAAGATGTCGGTGGGGAGATGGATAGAGACAGACAGACATAGGCACAGACAGAGTAAGAGGCAGACATGGAAAGAGACAGACAGACAGAGACAGACAGGGAAAGAGACAGAGAGAGACAGACAAAGGCAGACAGACACAGACAGACAGGGAAAGACACAGACAGACAAAGAAAGAGACAGGCAGACAGAGACAGACAGAGACAGGGAAAGAGACAGAAAGAGACAGAGGCAGATAGGGAAAGAGACAGGCAGACAGGGAAAGAGACAGACAGAGAAACAGACAGAGACAGACAGGGAAAGATACAGACAGACAGGGAAAGAGACAGAAACAGGAAAAGAGGCAGACAGAGAAAGAGACAGAGACTTGGAAAGAAACAGACAGGGAAAGAGGCAGATGGACAAGAGACAAAAACAGGGAAAGAGACAGAGACAAGGAAAAAGACAGGGAAAGAGACAGACAGAGAAATAGACAGGGAAAGAGACAGAGACAAGGAAATAGACAGGGAAGGAGACAGAGACAAGGAAATAAGAATAAAAATATAAATGTTGTTATGGATAATCCAGAGAACACACTAACAAGATTTAAAAACATTTAAAAATTGTACCCAATGAAGGGTGTTACAACAGCATGTGTGACCCTAAGAGGAGACACACAATCCCCTAGTATACAGGCTAGTAAATACACAAATTTCAATGTATAATAAAATTATTATTGACCAATAAATGGAGAGGTACTATTATCAAGGCAAACTATAACCAGTGGACACTAAAATCTAGATGGTATACAGATATCAACTACTCAGTAAGTGTGCATATAAAAAATGCAGAGTGGGCAATTATAAATTAAAGAACAATAAATCCGGTACCGGTGTTTGAATAAACGAAAAAGTAACCAAAACTGGCAGAATGCAATTACACTCCTGCTGTATAACCTGGGATAGATGGATAACCAAAATAGGCAAAACACAAATATCCTCCTACTGTGTACCTATTATAAGAGATGAATGGTATAAACAGTCTAAAAGACCTTTAGAGAATGGCACACTGGAGTGGATTAGATCAGATATACTATAACTAGAGATGAGCGAACCGGTCGTGGTTCGGCTCGAGTTCGGATCGTCGAACGGAGGTCTCGTTCGAGTTCAGTTCGTCGAACGTTCGACGAACCGAACTCGAACCGCATAGGAAACAATAGGAGGCAATCACAAACACATAAAAACACCTAGAAAACACCCTCAAAGGTGTCCAAAAGGTGACAAACAACTCACAACACAACACGAACACATGGGAAAGTGACAAGGACACATACTCATGCGAAAACAAAAGAGCTGGACAAGGAAAAAGAGGAGGAGACACAGATATATGAGTATATGCAAGGAAACGTCGATGCCATTACTGTGCAACTTGAGACCTGCTCATTTTAGGCTTCCAATCTGGATAAATTGCCTGAGCTTGCCACGTACGCCTTGGGGATCTTGTCGTGTCCTGCACCCAGCGTTCTCTCAGAACCTGTCTTCAGTGCTGCTGGGGGTCTGCTGGCAGATAAGCACACGTGTCTGTCCACTGACAATGTGGACATGGCTCTCAGAGGACTTTTCTTCCCCTGGGTCATCCAGGGGAGGTGAAAGGCACGCGTATTTTTGAGAGTGCTTCATGCAAAGCATCTTTTTCTTTTTCAAAAGGGGGGTCAACTGATGCCAGTCAAGTGGGGTGTGTGTAGCCCAATTAGTGGAAACTAGGGAGACTGTGGTTGGAGTCCCCTCGCTGTGTTTGTAAAAGAACCAAGATGAACAAGTCATGGCTCTCAGAGGACCTTTCTTCCCCTGGGTCATCCAGGGGAGGTGAAAGGCACGCGTATTTTTGAGAGTGCTTCATGCAAAGCATCTTTTTCTTTTTCAAAAGGGGGGTCAACTGATGCCAGTCAAGTGGGGTGTGTGTGGCCCACTTAGTGGAAACGAGGGAGACTGTGGTTGGAGTCCCCTCGCTGTGTTTGTAAAAGAACCAAGATGAACAAGTCATGGCTCTCAGAGGACTTTTCTTCCCCTGGGTCATCCAGGGGAGGTGAAAGGCACGCGTATTTTTGAGAGTGCTTCATGCAAAGCATCTTTTTCTTTTTCAAAAGGGGGGTCAACTGATGCCAGTCAGGTGGGGTGTGTGTGGCCCAATTAGTGGAAACGAGAAAGACTGTAGTTGGAGTCCCCTCGCTGTGTTTAAAAAAGAACCAAGATGAACAAGTCACGGCTCTCAGAGGACTTTTCTTCCCCTGGGTCAGCCAGGGGACGGGAAAGGCACGCGTATTTTTGAGAGTGCTTCATGCAAAGCATCTTTTTCTTTTTCAAAAGGGGGGTCAACTGATGCCAGTCAAGTGGGGTGTGTGTGGCCCAATTAGTGGAAACGAGGGAGACTGTGGTTGGAGTCCCCTCGCTGTGTTTAAAAAAGAACCAAGATGAACAAGTCATGGCTCTCAGAGGAATTTTCTTCCCCTGGCTCAGCCAGGGGAGCTGAAAGGCACGCGTATTTTTGAGAGTGCTTCATGCAAAGCATCTTTTTCTTTTTAAAAAGGGGGGTCAACTGATGCCAATCAGGTGGGGTGTGTGTGGCCCAATAAGTGGAAACGAGGGAGACTGTGGTTGGAGTCCCCTCGCTGTGTTTAAAAAACAACCAAGATGAACAAGTCATGGCTCTCAGAGGACTTTTCTTCCCCTGGATCAGGCAGGGGAGCTAAAAGGCACGCGTATTTTTGAGAGTACTTCATGCAAAGCATCTTTTTCTTTTTCAAAAGGGGGGTCAACTGATGCCAGTCAAGTGGGGGGTGTGTGGCCCAATTAGTGGAAACGAGGGAGACTGTGGTTGGAGTCCCCTCGCTGTGTTTTACATGCTTTTCGAAGGGCATTACATGCCTAAGAGGTTGAGTTTTAGCATCTGCAACTTGTTGGCTACAGAAAGGCTGCCTTTACACCCTTTTGAGACCGAGGATTTTCGAGACCTTATGCCCATTGCAGTGCCCCAAGAGCCGATGGCCATTCGCCACTCCTTCTCCAAGTAAGGCGTGCCCGCGCTACCACAGCAGCTCGCACAGAACATCACCGATTCTTCGAGAAACTCTGTGTGTGACAGGGTGCATTTCACCACAGATACTTGGACCAGTAAGCATGGACAGGGGAGTTACATGTTGCTCACTGGGCACTGGGTAACTATGGTGAGAGATGGAGAAGTGTCTGCTATACAAGTCTTGCTGTCCCCACGAGTTGTATCAATCCTTCCTCTGTATGTAGAAGTTAATACACTGCTTCTGCCTCCTCAACCTCGTGTGGGTCCTTCACCTCGGCCCAAACCCTGTGTGGTCAGGGCACCCTTCCTTGTAACTGTGCACAAGGAAAACCACACACCTCCTCCTTACTATGCTGGCAGCAGAGCTCAATGCCATCATGCGGTCAAATGTTTACTTTGAAATGTATGGGAAATGTGAGTCACACCGCAGAGAAGTTGTGGACGGTTAGCTCTGGAGACCAAGTTTCATCAATGCTTGTCTCCACTCAACCAGCAGCCAGGGAAGGCCGGGTGTGACAATGATGCAAACATGGGTGCGGCCCTTCGCCGTGACAATGTGACACACGTGCCTTGTGTGGCTCACGTGTTGAATTTAATTCTCCAGCAATTTTTAAAACACCATCCTGGCCTACATGGCCTTGTGCAGCGTGCACGCTCGCTATGTGCTCACTTCCATCGTTCGCACACAGCAGCTCAACAACTTTCATCGCTCCAGAAGTCTTTAGGTCTGGTGGTTAAACGCTGGAAATGCGATGTGCCGACACGCAGGAATTTGAATCTGCACATGTTGCAGCGTTTGTGGCAGCACCGCCGAACCCTGCTGCAATACGTTATGACATATAGCCTGGCCTAACTTGATCCAGAGCTGGTGCAGATCACGCTGCTGGAGTGGTGTCACATCAAGGACCTATGCACCCTTCTACACAGTTTACAAATGTCAACGAAAATGTTTAGCACTGGCAATGCCATTCTCAGCGTGACAATTCTGGTCATCTACATGATGGAGCACACTGTAAGCATTATTCGGAGTCAGGTGTTGGGACAAGAGGAAGGGGAGGAAGTACAGGAGGAGTCATATGCGGAAGGGATAACAAGATCTACGAGGTCCAGATGGTCAGTGGCACCTAGGCGGCAGTCATGGTGGGGGAGAGGGATTAACAAGGGCGCATAGTATCAGCAAAAAGTGTTGAGGAAGGTGCAGGAGCCCATGAAGAAATGGAGGACGAACTGGCGATGGGCATGGAAGACTCAGCAGATGAGTGAGAGCTTGCTCACATTTCGGTTGTGCGAGGTTGGGGGGAGAGGGCAGAGGAAGGAGGCACGATTCTCACCACGTTGTCACCAACACACCAAGGACTTGGTCCTGGACCAGCTGAAGCACCGGACAGGTGCGAAACGGCCGTCGTCTGCCACGTACGGTGTGTACTCCCTCTCCCCACCAGCCCTCTCCGCACATGTAACCTCCACCATTGAATAAACGGCACTATGCACAGCAAAAAAAACGGTGAGTGCTATATTTTTTCTATGTTTATGCTGAATGACAACTGACCCATATATATGCACCCCGGTCTTGCATTGTTTCTGGCCTCTTGACAGGAGACTTTTTTCCTATTTGGACACAGTGGATGCTGAGTAGTGCCCTGGAATCTCTTTCCAATTTTTTTAGTCATTTTGGAGTTCGGTGAGGAGTACCGTAACGCCAGTGAGCAGCATCCTGTGCCACAGACCAACATTCTTACGGAGCTGTCTATACTGCTTACCGTGAGAGGAGCGTAAAGTCTGTATTTCTGGCAACTGGACATCACAGTACCCGGGTACGGTAGGCTGTGCCCAGACAATAATGCGGGCACGCAACACTTTGTTTTATTAGCAAAACACATATCTGTTCTGGGTAGGCCGACTATTTATAGACAATAAGACTTGCTGCCTCTACACTGTCAAATTGTCACGTACAGTTTAAATCATAGAGGGACAGCGACACATGTTTGCTTTTCAAGATTTCCATGACTGTGTTGCAGAGCTGTGTGGTTTGCATTCACACTGTTATCATCTGCCTTATCTGTGAGGCTTCAGCTAACAAGGGTATTCAGGGGGGGTAATGTGTTTTGTCTATGTTTACGTAGATAACTGGGAAGCTCTTGTGATGCGCCACTGGTAAGTCGTGTTCGCGCACATACACACACACATGCACAAACACACAATTACTGCTTCACAGAGGGATTAGCAGGTAGTAGGCAACAGAATAGATTGTTTAATTATTTAAATTGAATGCATGGTTCTTATTGTTTGTTTTGGTAAAGTTAAACAATCATTTATCAACCCAACTGAGTAGAGTCCTTTTCCTGTTGCCTGGTTTTGCTGCATACTGAGGAGCCCACCCTGTACACGAATTAAAATGAAGCATAAGTCGCAATGTGAATTTCACTGTGCTACAATGCGGCCTAGCGTGCCTGTGCAACCACCGCCTGCCCCATCAAGTGCATCTGCGTGCTCTTCATCCTCTGTGACTGTGGGGACAACAGTCTCACATGGTTTTTCACACTGAACTTCCACCCCTTTACACACAACAGGGAGTGTGATTGGCAGGCCATCACTTGTTTTGGAAGTGGAAACAGATGGTATTGTTGAGCTGTCAGACATCGAGAAAACCAACATTGGATGCAGGCTACATTATATTCACACCTGCACCTTCGTCACAGATTGGCTGGACTACCTGCATTTAATAATTGCATTCCAGAAATGGAAAGGAATGTATAATGCACATGTGTTGTACCTTGCTTGGCAGCAAAGGAACACTAACTTAGTATTACAGACAATTTTAGGAAGGCAGAAAAAGAGTCAGCTCTTTGGGCAAATTAAATAGCGTGGCAAAAGTGGACAGGTGGGTACAGTGGCCGTGTTCTGTGGGTACCAGGACAGTAAAGGAAGCCTCACTTTCTATCCCTCCGAATGATCAAATGCAGCAAGGAATTCCCTGAGTTTGCTATAAAATTAGCGTAGCAAAATGTGCATGAGGGTGTCATGCAGAGGTGCTGCACATAGATTTGCACCAGTGGGGCACTAATGGAGTACAACAGCCACTTTTAGGATGCCACTAAGTTTCCTCAGTGTTTGCTAGTATAATGGCTTAGTAACAATGAGTTTGAGTGTGCAATGCAGGTAGACGTGCTGCAAATATCTTTGCACTAGTGGGACAATACAGAAGTCCAACAGCCAGTTCTTGTATGCCACTAAATGGCAGCATTTTTTGCTATCATTATAGCTTATTAAAAACAGAGCAAGAGGGTCTCATGCAGAGGTGCTGCACATAGATTTGCACCAGTGGGGCACTAATGGAGTACAACAGCCACTTCTTGTATGCCACTAAATGGCAGTATTTTTTGCTATCATTATAGCTTATTAAAAACAGAGCAGGACCGTGTCATGCAGAGGTGCTAGAAATAGCTTGGCACCAGTGGGACAATAATGTAATACAACAGCCAGTTCTTGTATGCCACTAAATGGCAGCATTTTTTGCTATCAGTATAGCTTATTAAAAACAGAGCAGGACCGTGTCATGCAGAGGTGCTAGAAATAGCTTGGCACCAGTGGGACAATAATGGAATACAACAGCCAGTTCTTGTATGCCACTAAATGGCAGCATTTTTTGCTATCATTATAGCTTATTAAAAACATTGCAGGAGCGTGTCATGCAGAGGTGCTAGAAATAGCTTGGTACCAGTGGGACAATAATTGAATACAACAGCCAGTTCTTGTATGCCACTAAATGGCAGCATTTTTTGCTATCATTATAGCTTATTAAAAACAGAGCAGGAAGGTGTCATGCAGAGGTACTGCACATAGATTTGCACCAGTGGGGCACGAATGGAGTACAACAGCCACTTCTTGTATGCCACTAAGTTTACTCAATTTTCGGTATTATAATGTCTTAGTAACAATGAGTTTGAGTGTGCAATGCAGGCAGACGTGCTGCAAATATCTTTGCACTAGTGGGACAATACAGAAGTCCAACAGCCACGTTTAGGATGCCACTAAGTTCACTCAGTGTTTGCTAGTATAATGGCTTAGTAACAATGAGTTTGAGTGTGCAATGCAGGTAGACGTGCTGCAAATATCTTTGCACTAGTGGGACAATACAGAAGTCCAACAGCCACTTTTATGATGCCATTAAGTTCACTCAGTGTTTGCTAGTATAATGGCTTAGTAACAATGAGTTTGAGTGTGCAATGCAGGCAGACGTGCTGCAAATATCTTTGCACTAGTGGGACAATACAGAAGTCCAACAGCCACATTTAGGATGCCACTAAGTTCACTCAGTGTTTGCTAGTATAATGGCTTAGTAACAATGAGTTTGAGTGTGCAATGCAGGCAGACGTGCTGCAAATATCTTTGCACTAGTGGAACAATACAGAAGTCCAACAGCCAAGTTTAGGATGCCACTAAGTTCACTCAGTGTTTGCTAGTATAATGGCTTAGTAACAATGAGTTTGAGTGTGTAATGCAGGTAGACGTGCTGCAAATATCTTTGCACTAGTGGGACAATACAGAAGTCCAACAGCCACTTTTAGGATGCCACTAAGTTCACTCAGTGTTTGCTAGTATAATGGCTTAGTAACAATGAGTTTGAGTGTGCAATGCAGGCAGACGTGCTGCAAATATCTTTGCACTAGTGGGACAATACAGAAGTCCAACAGCCACGTTTAGGATGCCACTAAGTTCACTCAGTGTTTGCTAGTATAATGGCTTAGTAACAATGAGTTTGAGTGTGCAATGCAGGTAGACGTGCTGCAAATATCTTTGCACTAGTGGGACTATACAGAAGTCCAACAGCTACGTTTAGGATGCCACTAAGTTCACTCAGTGTTTGCTAGTATAACGGCTTAGTAACAATGAGTTTGAGTGTGCAAAGGGCAGGAGGGTACAGTGGCAGGGTTTTGGGTCTCTGGGTAGAGGAAAGGAAGCCTGCCTTTCTATCCCTCCTAATGGGGAAATGCAGCGAGGAAATCCCTGACCTTAGCTACACAGACGCTGTCATCATGTGTAGCTGTTAAACTTTGTTTTCACGGACCTGTCACCTATGGCTCTGACCCTGCCGGTATTAGCCCTTAAGAGGACTGATAGAAAGTGCTATCCCTATTCTGTACAGCGCTGTGTATAGAGCATACACAGCAGTATCGGAGATAGGCGCTGCGCCAGCGGTGACTGACACCAAGGACGCAGAAGGCAGATAATGGCGTACTGGAGGAAAATGTTCGTTTTTATAATGCAGGGACATGTGACATGGACATCCTATCACACATGCCGTTGCTTCTCTGGCTAAAAGTCCACTTAGCTGTGTGTGTGTCTGGGATTGGCTGACATGCTGGCCCGCCCCACTACACGCCCGCGCTTAGGGAAGGAACACAAGGAAAAAAAAAAATGGCGATCGCCATTATCCATACAGCAGTGATCTGAATGCGCTGTTCCCGCACACTATACACTGAAATTTCATAATAGTGTGAGTCACAGAGTGACATACACTATTACAGCGGAAAGCCAGCTAGTAATTAGCTGGTCTTTTTGCTGCTAGAACCGTTCTCAATTGTATCTAGAACTATCGAGCTTTAGCAAAAAGCTCGAGTTCTAGTTCTATCTAGAACAGCCCCCAAAATCACTCGAGCCGCGAACTGGAGAACCTCGAACCGCGAACCGCGCTCAACTCTAACTATAACCAATAAATCAAGAAAACTGGGTGGTATACAAATATTGACTTCTCAGTGAATTTGAGATATAATAAATCAGATTCCGTCTTTTGAATAAACAGATGGGTAGTCCAAACAGGCAGAATACAATTGTCCCCCTGCTATGTAACCTAAGATAGATGGATAGCCCAAATAGACAAAACACAATCACCCTCCTGCTATGTATCTATTATGAGAAATGAATGGTCCAAACGGTATAAGGGACCCATAGTAAATAGCACACCGGAGTAAAATAGATAAGATATAGATGTTATGCCAAAGAATAGTTTAGCCTGAATAGGCAGAGAAAAATTACCCTCCTACTGTATAGCCCATAATAAGGAAAAGGTTGTCTGGGGGATGTTCGTCACCTCTAATGAAGCCACAGGCATGTAGCAATACGTGTGGGGTCTCCCACCACCCCCCCAGACAATCTTTTCATGTAAAAATGTTGTTTTCATATAATGAAAACAAAATTATAAAATAGACAAAATTATTTTTATAGCATTTTTGCAATTTTCATACAAGACCGTGAGGCTATTTTAGACTCGTACTTCCTGTCCTTTTAGGAATAATTTTCAGCACGCTTATTATCATCAGAGGCAAGATTACAATGACAGATAACACCGCTACAGGCAGTTGGTATTACAGGACACACCATTCACAATAGGTGTTTCCACGACTCGCTTGCTTCCCCTGCCTTCACAATAACCTATGCAAATGCTCATCCTCCCATATTAAAGTTAGGGTCCAAGTCAATCTGTTGCTTCTAATGTACATGTGAATTTCCTGAAACAACAGGAAATATGAGGCTAGGAAAGCCCTAGAGGCCAGTGTGAAAATTGGAAGGATTCTATTTTTTTTAAGCACAGATTGTGACATGAAAAAAACCCATTTCCAAATAAAAGAAATACATTTACACAAATTGCTGATTTAAACTATAGATCATTTTACAATGACACATTCCCTATACAGTCAAGACTGAAAGTGTTGGCACACTGAAATTGTTCCAGAAAATTAAATATTTCTTCCAGAAAAATATTGCAATTACACAGGTTTTATAATACACATTTCTTTTCTTTGTGTGTATTGGAACAAAACAAAAAAAAACAGAGTGGAAAAAAAGGCTAATTGGACATAATTTCACACCCAACCCCAAAAATGGGTAAGACAAAATTGTTGGCACCTTTCAAAAATTGTGGGCAAACAGCTTTGTTTTAAGCATGTGATGCTTGTTCAAACTCACCTGTGGCAAGTAACAGTTGTGGGCAATATGAAAATCCCACCTGAAACCAAATAAAAAGGGGAGAAGTTGACTTAAGTGGGCTTTACACGCTACGACATCGCTCAAGTGATCTTGTTGGGGTCACGGAATTTGTGACGCACATCCGGTCGCTTTAGCGATGCCGTTGCGTGTGTCAACTATGAGCGATTTTGCATCGTCGCAAAAACGTGCAAAATCGCGCATCAGTGACATGGGGGTCCATTCTCAAATATCGTTACTGCAGCAGTAACGAAGTTGTTTCTCGTTCCTGCGGCAGCACACATCGCTCCGTGTGACATCGCCAGAACGAGGAAGCTCTCCTTACCTGCCTCCCGGCCACAATACGGAAGGAAGGAGGTGGGCGGGATGTTCGTCCCGCTCATCTCCGCCCCTCCGCTTCTATTGGGCGACGGTTCAGTGATGCTGCTGTGACGTCGCTGTGATGCTGAACGAACCGCCCCCTTAGAAAGGAGGCAGTTCGCCGGTCACAGCGACGTCGCAGGGAAGGTAAGTAGTGTGACGGGTCCGGGCGATGTTGTGCGACACGGGCAGCGATTTGCCCGTGTCGCACAACCGATGGGGGCGGGTACACACGCTGGCGATATCGGTACCGATATCGCAGTGTGTAAAGCGGCCTTTAGTCTTTCCATTGTATGTCTGTGTGTGCCATACTAAGCATGGAGAATAGAAATAAGAGAAGATAACTGTCTGAGGATTTAAGAACCACACAGCGGGCCACCAATAGAAGTGGAGGGGCGGAGAGCAGCCGCATTAATTTCACTCCAACCTCGTTGCCGGAGGACACAGGAACGCTGTTATTCGTCGTTCCCAGGGTGTCACACGTAGCGATGTGTGCTGCCTCAGGAACGACGAACAACCTGCATCCAAAATGAGCAACGATATTTGGGAAAGGAACGATGTGTCAACAGTCAACGATTTTTGCCGTTTTTTGGACCGTTAGCGGTCGCTCGTAGGTGTCACACGCAACGACATCGCTAACGAGGCCGGATGTGTGTCACGAATTCCGTGACCCCAGCGATATCTCATTAGCGATGTCGTTGCATGTAAAGCGGCCTTTAGTCTTATGAAAAGGCTTGTTTAAAAAGCCACATTTGACTTTTAGGATTGCTACTTCCAATAGCTGGCGCTAGAGTTTGTCTCCTTCCTTACTGGAAGGACAATTTGAATAATTTCCAGAGGGACATTGCAGCTATAAGTCCCCTTCCTGACAGCCAGCCTGATTTGTCAGGTCTCTATAAGGAGAATAGTCTTCCCCATGGTCCCCACATAGCTTCTCATAAGCCAGATCAGATACCCACACTTTGCACTGACAAAGGGCAATCACCCTGAAACACTGTGTTTGCAAATTGAGATTCTGATCTGGCAATAAATCCTAAGTCTTATGAAAAGGCTTGTTTAAAAAGCCACATTTGACTGTTAGGATTGCTACTTCCAATAGGTGGCGCTAGAGTTTGTCTCCTTCCTCACTGGAGGACCAATTTGGAGTTTTGTGTGAAATTATGTCCAATTTGCCTTTTTTTTTTTTACTGTTGTTCCACCACTCAAAGGAAATAAACATCTGTATAACAATACGTGTAATTACAATTATCTTCTGGAAGAAATACTACATTTTCTGGAACAATTTCAAGGATGTGAACTTTTTCAGCGATGACATTCTAGTATCTTTTAGTGAGCTGGTGCAGATGGGCACCTTTGAAACTCTTTTCACTCTCTTCCTAGTCAGTGAGCTGGTTCTGATAGAAATGTTTTTAACTCTAAAGCGGCTTTACACGCAACAACATCGCTAACGAGATGTCGTTAAGGTCACGGAATTCATGACGCACATCCGGCCTCGTTAGCGACGTCGTTGCATGTGAAATGCAGGAACGATCGTTAACGATCTAAATTACTTACCTAATCATTGATCGTTGACACATCATTCCTTTCCCGAATATCGTTGCTGTTGCCGGACGCAGGTTGTTTGTCGTTCCTGCGGAAGCACACATCGCTATGTGTGACTCTGCAGGAACGAGGAACATCATCGTACCTGCGGCCGTCTGCAATGAGGAAGGAAGGAGGTGGGTGGGATGTTCGGTCCGCTCATCTCCACCCCTCCGCTTCTATTGGGCGGCCGCTTAGTGACGCTGCTGTGATGCCGTACAAACCGCCCCCTTAGAAAGGAGGCGGTTCGCCGGCCACAACGACGTCGCTAGGCAGGGAAGTATGTGTGACGGGTGTAAGCGACGGGGGCCGGTGCTTTCACCAGCGACATCACTAGCGATGTCGCTGTGTGTAAAGTGGCCTTTACTCTTTTACTAAGTTCCTCTAGGCTGATTTATGACCACAAAGCACCAAAGAGTTTAGAAAAAGACAGAAGAGTTATAAACCTAACTGATTGCTGGATTCGCATTCTGCAGACCATAATACACTGTTCAACACATAGGCTATAATAGGCAAAAAGTGCAACATTTTTAATGAACCAGAAAAGCAAAAATTATTTTTTGCCCTAAATACATGAAAAACAAAATACTACTAATGGTGTCCATATCCTTTAAATTGCACAAAAGTATGACCCATTTTTGTAAAAGAGACGAGTTACGTAAACAGTAAATCATCATGATAATTGATGTACATAACTCTCCAGGCAGCATTATCCAAACTGTATATTAATTTAATATCATACATAAAGTGTTTCTTCTAGTTATGACTCTTCATTACTCTGTGAAAGTTATTATGGCTATAACAACAGCAACATCATCTACTTCTTTTACATCATTTCTCATAAATATTTTACAAAGAATTTATACCAAAAGGCCAAGAATCTATTATTTCTTCCCGATGACACTCATTTACTGGCCATTAAAATGCAAATACATCTATGGCTTTTAGATCAGGAAAATTAACATTAACAGTAGGATGATTGATTAAAGGTCGCATAGTCTGTATAACTTAATTTTCCAGATAATGATTGTGTTTGGGTTTTCTCCAGATTGTCAGGGATTCCTAATTAATTTTATATGAGGACTTGTGAATAATAATGTATTTTTCTTGACTTTTGGTTATTTTTTTTTTTTATAGGCAGCTGAAGAAGGTACATGGGTTGTACTTCAAAACTGCCACTTGGCCATTAGTTGGCTCAGAGATCTTGAACATATCTGTGAAGAAGTCATTACAGATAAAGAAAAGACAAAATCCAGTTTCCGATTGTGGCTGACCAGTTATCCTTCACAAAATTTTCCCGTATCTGTATTGCAAAACGGAATAAAAATGACCAATGAATCCCCAAAGGGACTGAGAGCAAACTTGTTAAAGTCATACCTCAGTGATCCAATTTGTAATCCAAGTTTCTTTAATGGCTGTAACAAACCACAGGTAGGTTACCTTTAATGTGTTACTGCATTGAACAAGCTCATTAATATCTAGGCCAAGTATTCACAGAGCTTGACTAAACCAGGGCATAACTGACATTAAAACAGTAAGACCTCGTATAAACTAAAACTAACATAGTTCTTAATAATCTGCCTATTTGTACTCCCTCATTTCAAGTAAAAATTATTATATTTCCTGAAAACAAGAAATAAAGAATTTTCAGAAAAAACAAGTAAAGAGTATGTGCACTCGTTGAATAATTGGATCCAGGCATTTCTGCACCATTTCTGCATCTCTTGGCAGGAAAAATACAGAGGCAAAAACACACATTTTTCCCTAATTTTGGATTCAGTTTTGCAGGCGTTTTTCTCCCAGGTTTTTCCAGCATTTTTGGACAACAATTAATTCTATAGAGATAGATAAATAATAGATCTAGACAGACATATAATTGAAAAACCACCCAACATATAATGGAGCTTATTGTACAGCTTTTTATGGTGAAATAAATAAATGAAATAAACGACATGAGGTTCCCCTCAATTTTTGTAACCAGCCAAGGTGAAGCAGACAGCTGTGAGCTGATATTATCAGACTGGAAAGGACTATGGATATTGAACTTCTTCCTGCTTAAAAATACCAGCTCACCGCCTCCCCAGAAGTAGTGAATCACATTAGATGATAAAATTCTAAACAGAATATAAAAACCACTTAAATAATGGATAGTAGTGTGATGTATAGGGTAAATTTATAACCATGTATATATAAAAACTAAACTAAGTAAACATGGTGTGCGAATTATTACTTCAAGGTGTGAAAGTATGGGAGTCTCACAGAGAGAGAACTAAGCCAGTGCAAACAAATGAGCAGATTAAGATGCAAAAGCACATAATAACCACAAATAACTATTATAAAATGCTTAATACACCTGTAACCAATGCAGGAGAATAACTACCATATGACTGTGCCCCAGGGACACCCAGGGGGCATTTGACACTCATATTAATGTAAGATCCTGGTGGTGGAACCTCTGGGTCGTGCACCGGACTCCTCAACCCGGAGCAACCCGGAGCTAACCCCTATATAGGGACTGTCCGGTCACCCCACCAGAGGGCCTAAATGCACGGTAGCCAAAGCACTCGCTGTACAGGAGCAGTCCATCCCGGGAAAGAGGAAGTAAGACGTCCCTGAGATCACAGGGCTCCAGGTGGTAGTCCCGATAACAAGGCTCCGGTCCAGGGGTCGGATGAAGATGACAGGCAGGAACCGGATCCAGCTGAACTAGAGGACGGAGGTCACCACGTGGAGCTGGGGATCGGAGCTGGGTCCTGACTGAAGAAGATGGTGGAGTCACCGACAGGAGTTCCGCAGCAGACGAGGATAGAACCGGTTGGCGTCACAGGGCAGGCTCTGCGAGACAAACGAGGGTTAATATCGGACAAGGCAAAAGGGGACCTGAACTCCTAGCTTGCTAAATACGTAGAACAGGCCCCGCCCACTTGGAAGAAGAATCCTCTTATACCCTGTACCTGTAAGCCAATATCCTGTTTTAGGACGCTGGCCCTTTAAGAGAGGGTCAATGACCACGCGCGCGCCCTAATGCGCATGCGCGAGGCCCGAGTGCCAGAGACCAGGGAAGGCAGCGGCGCTGAAGAAGCAGGATTGCTGGGCAGAGTGTCCTGCAATGCAGAGAGGTGCCTGGAGCGAGGACGCATGGAGGACGCCGGCGAGGGAGAGGGAGCAGGTTAGCCATGGAAAGGAGGAGCGGGGGCCGGAGTGGTGAGCGGGGAGCGCCTTCGGGAAGCGGGGGGCGCCGCACGGGGACCGGAGGAGGATGCCGCATGGGGACCGGAGGGCATCGCTTCTTCAGATCTCGTTGTGACCATGGGACTGCGCACGGTGTCACAACAGGACTGGAGAAAAGCTGATCTTACCGATTAGCTGCAGCAGATGATATCGTAGCAGACTTCTGCTGCAGCTAATCGGTAATATCAGCTGTTCTCCAGTCCTGTTGTGACACCGCGCGCGCTCCCGCTGTCACAACGAGATCTGAAGAAGCGAGGGCGCATGTGTGACGCCCTGGCACCACCAGGTGGTCACAGAAAAACACACACTCCACACAACACCATCCCACATCAGGTTCCATCTGCCACAAAATCCTAGCCACCCCTCCTCAGGGTAGTAAGGACACACCAGTGGGCGGGACCAGGCAGATTGGGAGCGCCCACCTAGGGGTCTTAAGGATTTGGGGAAGGGAATCAGTTAGTCCAAGTTAGAGTTCAAGTGAAATGGAAGTTCAGTTGAAGGGAAGTGGAGTCAAGTTTGAGCCTTGTGAACGGTAGCCAGGGTAGTGGCCCTGGTCTACTGGCTAGATGGCAAGCAGTGGACCGTGTCCAATGGCGACGGAAGTCCAGTCACGGGAGATCCAGAGTGGACCGGGACAGGGTTGGAGACCGCCGGTACTGACAGCTGAGATCCAGTCCGGAAACCGTGCACAGGCGGGGTACCTGGACCCTAGTTAGAAGACGGTTGCAAGCCCCTTCTCTAATTAACCAGGCTGCGAGCAAGGTTCCAGACGTTGTTCAAGTATGTTAGCCCAGATAGAGCGAAACGGCAGCCCACTGCAGGGAATAGGGTATCCGCAACAACCCACTGAGATCCCAAGGGTCAGTTTTCGCGGGCACATCTCCCAACCAAAACCGGGAGTGGACTTCCCCGTTCCATACAAGGTCGTCTAAAATAGAAGGAAAATACAAAGTGCCGGAGGAAGGGACATTGGTACACCAGCCGGGTGTGGGAACCGTATACACCCTAAAGCGGCAGCTGGCCACTGACACCTTGGTTTACCAGCAGATTTGTGTGCATTTATTCAATCGTGAGTACACCAACACCCTCCGGTCCAGCCCGGTGCATCACCACCAACAGCCATCACCTCCCGTGTTCTGAACACTGACCCCCGGGGCATCTACCCCTACCCACAGAGGGGTTAACATCCAGCTGCCACTCCATTGCCCCCGGGTGCTCCCCAACAGCAGCGGTGGTACTCCACCTTACCACACACCATGGGTGGCGTCACGAACTGTCTAAAACAATCCCCTGTACATATTGCATCCTCTTTTTATTTGAGTGTCTGCAAGACCCCCGGGTCTGGAGATCCCTCGAGCCACTGCGGATCCGGATCCGAGCAGCCCGGCTGCTGACGTGGGGGCGGCACACCTCAAAATCTGGTGTCACGAACAGGATTGTAACCCATCCACCTACCTGGTGGAAGTGTGTCTTGTTTTGAGCTGTAAACGGTGCTCCGTTTCAAAATTTTTCAACAGCCACCATTTTGCGAAGTTGAAGCCCCACCCCCTGGGAACGTGGGCGGAAGTTGGTGTCTCTCCAGACAGGAAGTGCAAAGGACAGTGGGTCCCGCGAGACTGCTGTCAAAAAACAAAGGGGAGGACAGAAAAAGCGGCATGTGACACAAGGAGATAAAAGGCAGGGACCCCAGAACTTTGCCAAATCCCGTTCCTGGACAAGCAAGCGGAAGGATGTCTCAGGTGTCCGACAACCAGCATGTGGAGAGGCCTGTTCCTGGGACCGCCGACTGGATTGTAGCACAAACAGAGAAGATGTGTTGGAGAATCCAGGCCCAGGTGCATTTCATCATGATGCGGTGGACCACCGAAATGAAGGGCCTGGCTGCAGCTGTCCGGGCGCGCGAGTTGGAGATGTCCTCGGAGGAGTGGGTAAGCGGTGACCCACGCCCCTATGTTCCCCAGGAACCGGCCGTACCATCTGAGGGGTCCGGCCTGCCCCCGTCCGCCACGTCGCCTGCCTCGCCACCCGTGTCCGCGGCCAGTACCCAGATCGGCCCGCTACCCCTGATAACGACAGCGGAACCCGTCCTGACTGAATAAGAGGACCAAGCAATGGGGACCTCGGGCCTTACCTGCACCCCTGCTCTGACACCCGTCCCGGCCCTGCGCCAGACCGCAGTCCGGAAGACATCCCCTCTGGCCCTGAGACAGCCCGCAGCCTTAATGACGTCACCCCCGGCTCCGGCAGTCCACCCGGCCACAACTATGATGACGTCGGCTCCAGCAGTCCACCCGGCCACAACTATGATGACATCGGCTCCGGCAGTCCGCTCGGCCGCAACTAAGATGACGTCGGCTCCGGCAGTCCGCCCGGCCGCAATGGAGGCAGTGCCCGATCAGAAGCCACCCGCGGCAGCCACGCGGGTTGCTACCCAGTGCCCGGTGCCGGCTGTGGATCAGCCGGGAAGTACCTGTAGGGAAGCAGAGAAGGCCAGTGAAAGATGGGGCCCTCGGCAGAGAGAAAGGCCAGTTGTAGCCGCCACCGAGGGCATCTGTGTGGGCCAAGCTCCCGAGCAGGAGGAGGAGCACGGGACCCGTGCTCCATACCGGTAGGAACAGCAGCGGCAGCTGAAGCAGGAAATCGCTGCCAGGGAGAAACGTAAAGCCGAGGTGCTGGCACACACCTACCAAGAGAAAGACCACCTACGACAGGCTACCTTCCGGGTGCGGGGCCCGACCTACCGAGGGCAGGTCTGCCACTTTAACCCCCAAAAGTGATGGGGGTTCATCTACGAGCCGGGACTGGACTCCGAAATGTTCGTGTCCCGGAGGGATGTGGCCCCTCATCTGCCGACAGGTCACTAGAGATGAGCCACCCCCTAGTGTTCGAGTTTGGTTCGGTTCGTCGAATGGAGGACAGGTTCGTTGAACGTTCGACGAACGTTCGACGAACAAATTCGAACCCCATTGTAAACAATGGGAGGCAAGCACAAACACATAAAAACACATTATACATGTACACATACAGTTAATAAACATTGCCATTACACTTACAGGTTTCCGCGACGCGTCCTGCATTCTGTCTCCCGCCGCTTGTCCTTCCGATAATCGCTGCGTCCTCCCGGTAACCAGCACTGATGATAGTATCTTCCGTGACGTCATCATAGACATGTGACGAGTCACGTGTCTATTATCTCATTGGCTACAGACTGGTCACATGGCTAGACTTCATGCTAGGTCCTGTCAGTGCATCTCTCCAGTACGCGGTGCTCCTTTGTGCATCTACGTGTACCAGCGAGATGCTCTGGCACATGGTCGGCTTCCCCGTTCCTGCATGTGGGCACTCTTTACAGAGTCAGCCCACTTGCAAGGACTGGCTGCCACAGCTGGTGAATTGCGGCACTGGGAATCACGTGATCGGAGCACCGTTGCTATAGTAACCCGCCTGTCAGCGGTGACGTCACCGCTGACAGCCCGCAGCCTCTGCTCACTCACTGAGTGATTAGACTGCACGGGAGCAGCAGCGTTCTTCCTCCCATGCAGTGCTGTCTGATATAGCAGAGCTGCAGGGGTTGAAGGAAAAAGAAGACAGAAGACCAGGATCGTGGAGGGATGAGAGGGAGAAATAAACATGGAGTCTCTAAGTGTGTCTGTGTATTTGTTTTTATTAAAGTATTTTTTCTCTGTGTGGTGTCTTTTTTTTAACCCTTTATTGGAGATTCTTAATGGCCAGGTCAAACTTGCCTTAAATTAAGAATCTCTGGCTTAATACTAGCTACTAAAACAAAGCTAGTATTAACTCATTATTACCCAGCAAGCCACCCGACTTCAGGGCTGCTGGAAGAGTTGGATACAGCGCCAGATGATGACGCTTCTATGAAAGTGCCATTTTCTGGGGCGGCTGCGGACTGCAATTCGCAGCAGAGGGGCCCAGAAACCTCAGGCCAACCTGTGGTGCGGATTCCAATCCCCAGCTGCCTAGTTGTACCTGGCTGGACACAAAAATTGGGCGAAGCCCATGTGTTTTGTTTTTTTTAATTATTTCATGAAATTCATGAAATAATTAAAAAAAGGGCTTCACTATATTTTAAGTTCCCAGCCGGGTACAAATAGGCAGCTGGGGGTTGGGGGCAGCCATACCTGCCTGCTGTACCTGGCTAGCATACAAAAATATAGCAAAGCCCACGTCATTTTTTTTTTTTTTCAGTTTTTTGGCAAAAAAAATAAAAATTGCTTCCCTGGATTTTCCTTTGCCAGTGAAGGTAAACCAAGAAGTGGGGGTTAGCAGCCAGTAGCTGCTTGGATTACCCTTAGCTAGCAATACAAAAAATGCAGCGGGAGCCCACATAATTTTTTTTTAATTACTTATTTAAATAACTAAAAAAAAAAATGGGCTTCCCTGTATTTTGATTGCCTGACATCACAGTACTGTAAAAATAAATCATTAAAAAAAATGACGTAGCGCTCCGCGGTATTTTTGATTCTCAGCGCAGATAAAGCAGACAGCTATGGGTTGTCACCCCCATCTGCCTGGCGTTAACTTGGATGGCAATCAAAATACAGGGAAGCCCATTAATTTTTTTTTATTTAAAAAAATAGTAAAAAAAAAAAAAAATGACGTGGGGTCCCCCCATTTTTGATAGCCAGCTAGGGTAAGGGTAGATGGCTTTAACCTGAAAGCCACAGCTGACAGCTTTACCGAAGTTGGTGATCCAATGTGGAGGTTACCCCAGGCTCTTTTTTTATAATTATTTTATAAATTATAATAATTACAAAAAAAGGTACGGTTCCCCCCAAATTAGATCACCAGCCAAGGTAAAGCGGAAAACTGTGGTCTGGTATTCTCGGGGTGGGAAGGTCCATAGTTATTGGCCCTTCACAGCCTAAAAGTAGCAGGCCACAGGCGCCCCAGAAGTGGCGCATCCACTAGATGCGCCAATCCTGGCGCTTCACCCCAGCTCATCCCGTGCCCTGGTGCAGTGGCAAACGGGGTAATTAATGGGGTTGATACTAGCTGTAAGGTCACCTGACATCAAGCCCAGCAGTTTGTGATGTCATGGCGTCTATCAGATACCCAACATCACAAACTGTCAGTACTATAAAAAAAAAAGACAACAAAAAAAAATGTATTTGAATAAACACTCCCCAAAACATTCCCTCTTTCACCAATTTATTGTAAGTAAAATAAAATAAGGGGGTCCCACAACGACTCTGGATGGTCTAGAATATGGGGGGACACGCTCAGGGAACGTATCCCCCATTTTCTAGGCGTGCAGACCCTCCATGTGAGGAGTGTGGGTGCAATGAATCTGCACTCACTCTCCCCGGGTCCACAGCAGCAGAGTCCATGTTGTAGCTGTTGCTACCAAAGCTGCAATGCCCTGCTCATGAGGTAAGGGCATGCCTAATCAGGGGAACTATTCTACATTTCCAAATATTGGTATTTGCTGATATTATTACTATTCCGCCTACTATATATTGGGGATAGGATCTTGGAGATGGAATACCCCTTTAAGTCCAGTTATCCTGCTGAATGAATACTAAACAACAGAGCTCACTATTTAGACATGTTATTTTGCGGCGTATGACGGACTCTCATATTTGGTATTCGTTCAGCAGGGCAACAGAAATAGCAAATACCTCCATTTGGAAATTTAGTATAGCTCTCCTGATGAACTATGTTCCTTACCTCATGAGCAGGCCATTGCAGTAGCTTAAGTATGCATGATTACCACCTTAACAGCAAGGTGCAGTGCTCTTTGATTACAGGTGAAAGAGAGAAGAAATGCAGAGTCATATATTAGATTGAGTAACATTGACTCAGCAGCCCCTACCTTCATATTCCTGGGACTGTTTATATATAGTAGGTCCATAAGGGGGTGGAGCCTAGCTGAGCGTGAGACGCGACGTGATTGACAGGACGACTGAGTGACAGTTAGTCAGTTAACAGTTAGTCAGTAAGGAGTGACAAAAAGAGACAAGAGTAAATTGATGACTGAAAGAAGGGCTAGACATAACATAGGCCCGACGTCCTGAGCGAGGGTACCCCAATTGAAAAGAAAGATACAGGAAAAGGGGTAACCCAAATGGAAAGGGGACACTTTAGGTCTGGCGAGAGGCGGCTGAAGAGTTCAGGTCGACACCAGTATAACGGGAACGAGGAGGTTTGTCAGGTTTATCTCCAAACCATTGACTGTTAACCTGGGATCCTAAATTAGAGGAGTCCCGATACCCATCAAGAGTCTGACTACTAACCCCAAGCTGAGTTCACGACGCTGTTGCGGGATAGATAAAGAAATCGTGCAGCATCAGAACCCTGGGAAAACCAGTGAGGAGACTAACGAGTGGGTTAAAGAGGGAGTCACAGAGCCCTCAGAGCAGGGACCGAGAAACAGACATAAAAAGGTTACCTCACAGAGAGACTCTGTCATTAAATCTCCTCTGAAATTTGTGACCATTGGCCTTCTGGTAACCGAACTGTTTCTGCTGTGTACTGTGCAAAACAAACCAGATGCCAGTAAAAAGGACTTGTTTAAGCTGATGTGGACTCGGTGTGTCGTCTCTCCGCCGTTCGAGAGGACCCTGCGACGTCAGAGAAGAAGGCAGCCATCACCGCTCGGTCGCTTCCCTCCTGGTCAGCGACCCACTGCCCTGAGGTAAAATAGCTCCACCTGTGGGGAGCGGAGAGATCTTAAGCTGCCGTCACCATCACCTCAGAGGTCAGCAGCGGGCAGCGCTGGTGTATCCCGCTTACCAGACACCACAGGTGGCGTCACGTATATCCCCAAAATCATCCCTGTACCCCATTCCACAGCCGCAGAGTGAGCGCTCAGGGCACGAAGCCGGGACCGACCACTGGTGATAACCCCATCGAGAGTAAAGTATCCATAGTCCCGGCACCAGAGTACCCCCCTATTGAAAACCCTGATGGTCGACTCACACTTATTTCTGCCTGCTTTTTATAAACGGCAGATCAGAATAAGGCTACATTCACACAACTGATCCGTTTTTGCGGTCCGCAAAAAACGGTGCGTTTTTTTCACAGATGCATTCGTGTGGCATCCTTTTCCGTTCCAATCTGTATATGGTCCGAATGTCATCCGTTTGTCAACCGTAAAAAAACTGAAGGAGGGAAAATACATAAATTTACCCAGGATCCATAGCTTCAGCCTATATGAGGCGGTCACTCCAGTGCCATTTTCTACTGCTTTTCACAGCGTAGAGTGCTCTGGTGATTTTCCTGTGCTTGTACACTTCATATCAGTCTTTTCTGTCATTATAATGGCAGAAAGACACATAATATCCCACTCTCCTGCATTTTGAAATGTTGCACCCTTTGGTGCCTTTCATGTGGCACTAAGGGGTGCTTAGCCTTGTATTTAGCCAAAAAAATACATAAATTTAAAAAAAAAAATGATGTGGGATTCCCCCTATTTTTTATAGCCAGCTAGGGTAAAGCAGACGGCTGGAGCCTGCAGACCACAGCTGGCAGCTTCACCTTGGCTGGTAATCCAAAACAGAGGGCACCCCATGCTGTTATTTTAACTTAAATAAATAATTAAAAAAAATAAACATGTGGGGGTCCCCCCAAAATTGGATCACCAGCCAAGGTAAAGCGGACAGCTGGGGACTGATATTCTCAGACTAGGGAGGTTCATGGTTATTGGACTCTCCCCAGCCTAACAATAGCAGGCCGCAGCCGCCCCAGAAGTGGCGCATCCATTAGATGCGCCAATCCTGGTGCTTTGCGCCGGCTCATCCCGTTGCTCTGGTGCGGTGGCAAACGGGGTAATATATGGGATTAATACCAGATGTGTAATGTCACCTGGCATCAAGCCCTGGGGTTCATGATGTCAGGCGTCTATCAGATACCCGACATCACCAACCCAGTCAGTAAAAAAAAAAAAAATAGACGACAAACACATTTTTATTTGAAAAAAGACTCCTCAACACATTCCCTCTTTCACCAATTTATTAGAAAGAAAAACAAATCCAAGTCTGGTGTAATCCAAGGGAGTCCCACGACGATCCATACCATAGTTAATGTCCCAGTCAATGAAGAACAGAATGCTCCATATTGGCTGGGAGAGTAGTGCAGTGACCTGAGCTAACATCAATAGGTCAGCCCAGGTCACTGCAGGGGATGACGAGTGCTGTTGTCATGAGGTTAGATGAGATCATTACCTGCTGTGACGGCATCCTGCACTCCTGACGTCAGCGCTGTCACTGCAGGACATGACGAGCGCTGCAGTCAGGAGGTTAGTGAGGTACATTACCTGCGGTGATCGCTGCACTCCTGACATCAGCGCTGTCACTGAATTCAATGACCTCCGCCTTCACAAACCAAGTATCGCGAACGGCCCGTGACGTCTCCGCTAGTCACAGTTTCGGGTCGGCAGCAAGAGGAGATGTGAAAAGCAGCGGCCATGGAAGACAGTGACAGCGCTGACGTCAGGAGGGCAGGATTTCATCACCGCAGGTAAGGAACTTTACTAACCTCCTGACGGCAGCGCTTGTCATCCCCGCGGCTGCTGACACTGCAGTGTGGGCAACTGCGGACACATGTGGACACTGCTGAGCTGGCAGCGGTGGGCCTGGGGCTGGAGCGGTACACAGACTGCAGCGGCATCCGACGGAAGTCACACGGAAGTGCTTCTGTGTGGCTTCCGGGGATTTTTGCACACATAGCCAGAGTACACATCGGGTTACTAAGCAAAGCGCTTTGCTTGGATACCCGATATTTACCCTGGTTACAAGCTTACCGCAGGCTGCCAGAGATGGCTCCCTGCACATGCAGCTGTAAAAAGCTACAGTTACGTTTTTGGTGATCGAACCGTTCTCGAACGTAACTCGAACTGCCAAACTTTAAGCAAATCATATTAGAGTTCATCGAATGACTCGAAACCCCCCCTGCAAAATCACTCGAACATGAAATTGGAAAACCGTTCAACTCGAACATCGCACATCGCTCAACTCTACAGGCCACCCAGACCGAGACCTGGAACCCGGGGACCTGGTAAGTTACACCCGACACTGCGTAGAAAGGGGGTGGATCACCCTGGAGATTAAAAAGTGGATGGTGGTTGATGGGCAGCCATGTCTCCACAGCCCTTCCCGGTCCCTGTTGGAAGATACAGAGTGAATGGTAGTGGTTCCTGGCTACCCGTTCTTGTGTTAATGTTAACCCCGTTAACCGTTTAAAAATGGACCAAGACGTCAGGACTGGTGAGGTCAACCTAAAAACTTTCTTGGGTCCTGTAAATACCCCTTTCCACTTTCTTGTTACTCCTCACCCACTGCACTGCCTTTGGAGAGGTAGATTGGAGGAAGGGCCTGCAGTGGAGTAGGCCGAGGCCCAGTCACTAATGAAACCGGTGGCTATCCTCCAGGCCAAGGGTCCCCGGACTATGGGCCCTTGAGATGAACTGCCGGGTAAGGAACTTTTTACTCGGACCGCGCAGGCGTTACCTGTAACAGCTTCGGACTGGGGAAAAGGGGTGCCCACCATAATTAGAGGTGGCACCAAGGTACCAGGTTGTTTGGGTGGCGAACGGAGGAGAGAAAGTAATGTTTAACCCTGTTTTTGCAATGTTAAAGTAATGTGCCTCCCATAAAGGGAAGAAATGTTCTTAACATGTTTTTTATCTTTTTCCCGTTCATTCCAGAAAAATAAACGTCAGTAGTCGGACAGCCCGCAGACGGGCTGTATTAAATCAAGGGGGAATGTGACACCCTGGCGCCACCAGGTGGTCACAGAAAAACACACACCCCACACAACACCATCCCACATCAGGTTCCATCTGCCACAAAATTCTAGCCACCCCCCTCAGGGTAGGAAGGACACACCAGTGGGAGGGACCAGGTGGATTGGGAGCGCCCACCTAGGGGTCTTGAGGATGTGGGGGAGGTAACTAGTTAGTCCAAGTTAGAGTTCAAGTATAGTGGAAGTTCAGTTGAAGTGGAGTGGAGTCAAGTTTGAGCCTAGTGAAAGGTAGCCAGGGTAGTGGCCCTGGTCTACTGTCTAGGTGGCAAGCAGTGGACTGTCTCCAAAGGCGACGGGAGTCCAGTCACGGGAGATCCAGAGTGGACCGGGACAGGGTTGGAGCCCGCCGGTACCGACAGCGGAGATCCGGTCCGGAAATCGTCCACAGGCGGGGTACCTGGACCCTAGTTAGAAGACGGTTGCAAGCCCCTTCTCTAAATAACCAGGCCGGGAGCAAGGTTCCAGTGTGTTTGCCCAGATAAAGTAAAACGGCAGCACACCGCGGGGGATAGGGTATCCGCAGCAACCCACTGAGATCCCAAGGGTCAGTTTTCGCGGGCACATCTCCCAACCAAACCCAAACCGGGAGTGGACTTCCCCGTTCCATACGAGGTCGTCTAAAATAGAAGAAAAATACAAAGTGCCGGAGGAAGGGACATTAGTACACCAGCCGGGTGTGGGAACCGTATACACCCTGAAGCGGCAGCCGGCCACTGACACCTTGGTTTACCAGCAGACTAGTGTGCTTTTATTCAATCGTGAGTACATCAACACCCTCCGGTCCGGCCCGGTGCATCACCACCAACAGCCATCACCTCCCATGTTCTGGACACTGAGCCCCGGGGCATCCACCCCTACCCACGGAGGGGTTACCATCCATCTGCCACTCCATCACCCCCGGGTGCTCCCCAACAGCAGCAGTGGTACTCCACCTTACCACACACCCTGGGTGACGTCACGAACTGTCTACAACAATCCCCTGTACATATTACATTCCCTTTTTATTTAAATGTCCGCACGACCCTTGGGTCCGGAGATCCCTTGAGCCACTGCAGATCCGGATCCGAGCAGCCTGGCTGCTGACGTGGGGGCGGCACACATGCGCCGCCCTCTCAGACACCAAACTGTGTAATGCAGGCTTCACAAATATGGCGCCGGAGATAAGCGCTATGCGTAGGCACCAACTCCGATGCTGTGTAACTGAAGAGATAAATTTGCATACAGCCAGAGAGAGGGAGGAACAGGTGGCGGGGGGACAGGAATCATGTGCATAACCCGCCCGGATATTATCTGGAGAGGTGCACACGTCAATCCAGAAGTGGATGAATTTTCAAACTTCATAAACATGGATTTCACAGCCTAAACATCCGACCTGCCTACTAATGCTATGTACAGCCTGTGCCTGATATTGCCAGTACTGCACTGGCTTTACCTTATATACCAAAATCATGTTTTTTTCCCTTTAAGGTCTGTGCACACCCTTGGGATTTTGTTGTATTTTTGTCTTTTTTCTTTTTTTTTCTGTGCAGATTTGTCACAAAACCTGAAGGATTTCCTAGTGCCAGCAAAATGAATAAAACCTCTGGTCTCAAGCACACGTTGCTTATTTTTTCCTTGCAGATTTGCAGCAGACTTAGGCCTCCTTCAAACATCAGTGATTATGGTACGTATGTGCTTTTTTTATACGTACCAGAATCACTGACATACGTAGACTCATAATAATCAATGGGTCTGCTCACACATCAGTGATTTTTCACTGAACGTGTCTCCGTGCAGCGTACACGCGTGTCCGTGATTCTGCACGGAGACAAGTCAGTTTTTTTCTGGCATCACTGATGACCCACGGACCACACTATGGTGTAATCCATGTGTGATCCGTGAAACACGTACCAGAAAAACACTGACATATCAAATAATAAACATTTTCAACTCACCTTTCTAGCAACGCGCTGTGCAGCCTCTGCTCTCTGCAGCTCCTGCCCGGCACATGAATATTCATGAAAGCAGGAACAGCCGACCCGGAAGTAGCTGCAGAGAGCGGTGGGCGGACGCTGCAGAGCAGAGGAGTTCAGCACCATGAACAGCTGGAGCGAAGGCAGGTGAGTAATGTCCATTTGCAATCACAGATCACGGATCACAGATTGCACATGGACAACCCACGTGTGCCATGAATCACGGAACACGGAGGGACATGTGCATGTTTTACACTTCAGTGAAGAACGTCAGTGTTTTTCACTGACGTGTGAAGGGGGCCTTAAACAGACCAGTTCATGCAGCATTCTTTGAATCCCTATTCATTATATTGATGGACGGACAATACAATACAGGCACTTTACCATTTAGCTTTTGTGCCATCCCGATTTCCTTGTAGAATGTAAACTTGTGAGCAGGGCCCTCACTCCTCACAGTATCTGTTGAATTTTGTTATTCTGTAATGTCAGATATTGCCTGTACATGTCCCCTCTAAATTGTAACGTGCTGCGAAATATGTTGGTACTATAGAAATAAAATAATAATAATTATTATTATTATTGTTACTTGAACCTGTCATGTGAAAAAATGCTATTAACCTGCAGATATGGGGATAATCTGCAGGCTTATAGTGTTGCGAATCTGGCCGGCGTGAGTTCAGTCTCTGCTCAGTGTTTAACATCCCAACTGCTGTAACTGACAGCCTCCTCTAATGCTGAGCGACCTGTCAGTCAACGTCGGTGGGGATACACAGAGCGGTGACTGAACCCGCATTGGCACCACCCCAAAGACTGAAACCCAAATGCTACTGGGAGGATTAAACTTCTTTTCCTACCGGCAGCGGGGTTCGAAGTGCAAGCGCTGGGAAGGGTCAAATGTTATTAACCTGCATATTAACCCCATATTAGCAGGTTAATATTCTTTTTCCACTTGAAAGTTTCCCTTTAAATCTGTAGCATGTCATTTATTTTACGCTGCGTTTTTGCAGCAAATATTTGAAAATAATTCCAGTATTTGCAGCAGATCTTTCTGCTGCAAATATTGAACATCTGTGCATACACTTAATGTTTGGGGGGGGTTACAGTAAAGGAACAGTTATGCAGTAGATAAGGGACTTTGTTGTAACGCAGAAAAAGGCCAATTTATAGTGGCATTTTGGGAGCCCTAAGGAACCTAACAGGTTTTCTTAAAGAATAATTTGAAAAGTTCTAAAGATATAGCGCTCTCCTCATGTCTGCAGAGCCTTCACTGCAGCTTCCCTAATATTTGCTATAATAGAAACTTTGAAGCATCCAGGGCTACCTTTCCTGATAAAAATAAACGCTACAACACAACTCATTATAAATTAATTAGCTCCATGAGTTGAGGTTACTGTCCATCTTATGCTGGATCCGGCTGTCATTCATTCTTGAGATGTTTTCAGTCCCATAAACATAGAAATGTGAAAAAAAATATTAACTGAGTTGTTTTTTATTAAGGCATATAGTTGAATTTCTTTTCGTTTAACTATCTCTAATGATACTTTTAAGGTGTTGGCTTCTGGTCCCTTTTTGGGCATCAGAATGGATTGAGAGGTTACTCTAGAAAGAGTAGTGACTAAGGCTGAGCAGACCTGGACTGTTATAGTCTGGATCCGCACGGTTTCAAAGATGCCCGGGTGCCGGACCCGGGCCCAGGATTCTGGGTGTATGGTCTGGATTTGGCACTGGGAAATTAAAGTTAAAAAAGGAAATAAAGAAAAAAAAATTAAGCATTTCATACTTACGGAGACTTATCATGGCAGCATCATGGCGGTAAACTGCTTCCGGGTCACGCATTCACTTCTTTACTGTGCACTAGGCACATCGCATACACACCGGCCATCCTGTCGTCTGTGATTGGTTGCAGTCAGATGTTCCCACAGCCTGTGACAGTGTCTACCTGCAGTCATCGCTCATTGCGGCTCAGTTATTGTCAATACTCACAGCCGGCGGTCGTGTTCTATGGCCGCTCGCTGTGAGATGTAGCAGATCTGGAAGTGGCATGGAATCTCGTGTGAATTACGCTGGACCTGGAGAGTTTGTTGGGGGTTAATAAAGTGGTGAAAGAGGGTGTGTTTTTGTATTTTATTCCAAATAAAGGATTTTTTCTCTGTGTTTGTACTTATTTACTTTCATGTACAGGTTAGTGAGCAGGTATCTCATAGACGCCTGTGCCATCACTGACCTAAGGTTTAGTAGCAGCTGTGTGCTGTTATTAACCCCTCTTTACCATGATTGCCACTGCCAGTCCTGATTTTTTGTGAGTTCAACCAGCTCTAGTAGTGACATGTTTCAATATATTAAATGTAGATTTTAGAATATACAGATCTCTCTTTTATTGTCAAGCAATAAGGGTCCGGACTTTCAGTGGCAGAAAAATTATATTAGTAGACCCTACAACTTGTAAGCTGCCAGTCTTCAAATATATATGGTTCTGTTCACATCTTATTACACTTGTCAACACAAAAAAATCATTAGCAAATGTAATATGTCTGTTTTATGGAGCTTGATGTGCTGATTCCAAAAATGTGCTTAGTTTTGGTCTATCATATAAAGTTTCTGAGATAGAAGTATTTTTGTTATTTCTGCATTTTCAATGTATGCTGGGCCCCTCATGTGAAATGCTCAAGTTGTTCAAACTGTCTTTGTGAATGGTTGAATAGGAGGAAAGTGGCTATGCCATTTGCTGTTCCCATGATTTGGAGAGAACCCAAAAATCATAGTGATGACTACTACTTTTGTTTTGTCAAACTAAAGGGCTTTTCTACAAAGAACAAAGATAAGATTAATTACCCTGAACTTGAATCTGCGATTAGGCCAGTTCCACATGATGGGACCTTGCCAGTTCTTGTACCACCATTGTCTGGATTGGATGAAAATTAAGAAGAATATGAAGACTATGGAGCTGAAGCTCCTGGCGAAGACATGGAGACCTCAAGTCAAGATGAGTATAAACCTGATGGAGCAGCCAAGCAGCCAGAACTCTTTACTCAACATGAATTAAATGATCTCATCAGAGACCTTTCATTGTCAAAAGATAAAGTACTGTACTGTAGCAATGTGAATGGTCTCTTTGAAGAACTGAATCAAGAGTATTTTGTTGCAGATTGGCCACTGTTTATTTACTCATCCCAGAGAAGTTTGAAAGCAGTGTTGCTTCACAATGGAAATATGAAACCATCAATCCCTATTAATCACTCATGTCATCTAAAGGAAAGTTAGGAAAATCTGTCGTTTTGAATGCTATACAATATAAGCATCATCAATAGAATATCTGTGGAGATTGGAAAGTGATTGGTCTGCTAATGGTAATGCAAGGAGGTTTCACAAAATATTGTTGCTTCTTGTGTTTATGGGGCAGTAGAAATACAGTAGAGCATTATGTTCGTCATGGTTGGGGACAGAGAAACATCTATGCTCCAGGTAGAGGCAATGTGTTCAGCATAATCCTTTAGTTGCTCCAACAAAAATCTTTCTTCCTCCACTACATATAAAGTTGGGATTGATTAAAAACTTTGAGAAAGTCATGGCAAAGAAAAATTCACAAGGTTTCCAGTATATTTCACAGAAATCCAGCATATCACCAGCAAAACTGAGGACCAAACAATTGTTGGTCCTCAGATCAGAGAGCTTCTGACAGATGATGTGTTTGAAGGAACTCTAAATGATAAGGTATTGAGATCTTGGAAAAGCTTCAAGTGGATCTGTGAAAACTTTTTAGGAAAAAATAAATCCCCAGAATATGTTGAAAGTGTTGAGGAACAGGTAAATGCATACCAGTGTCTTGGATATTGCATGTCTCTGAAAATGCACTTTTCGCATTCACATTTAGATTTCTTCCCTCAAAATTTTGGGGATGTAAGCGATGAACAAGGTGAGCGGTTTCACCAGGACATTAAAGTAACAGAACACCGCTACCAGGGTTTTTGGAATGACTCAATGATGGCAGATTACTGTTGGATAGGGACAACCCTGAAAAATCGTATCAACGACAGTCTAATATCAAGCACTTTTCATTTCAGCTCGTATTTTGGTTTCTATTTTGCATGTGAAATTAATTTGATTCAATAAAAACTGTTTTGTAAAGTGAAGCATTTTTTTCTGATATGTAGATTACTGTTTTCTTAATGTCGCCAGTATATTTCCTATACCTTATAATAATGATGCTGCTGCATAAAAACTATATGTGCTACAGAAAAACTATATACATTATTGAAATCAGGACAAAAAAATGATTCAGAAAAGTACAAAGCCACCTGCGATGATTACAAAAAATATATTTTTGTAGATCTGTGTTATGTAAACTCATTCACTGTAGACATCAAAAACTCTTTTTGGCCGATGGTATACACAATAAAAGAAGTACCGTATTTTTCGCTTTAAAAGACGCACTTTTGTTACCCCAACTTTTGGGGGAAAGTAGGGGGTGCGTCTTATAAACTGAATGTACGGGGGGTGTACATATACATACAGTCATATGAAAAAGTTTGGGCACCACTATTAATGTTAACCTTTTTTCTTTATAACAATTTGGGTTTTTGCAACAGCTATTTCAGTTTCATATATCTAATAACTGATGGACTGAGTAATATTTCTGGATTGAAATGAGGTTTATTGTACTAACAGAAAATGTGCAATCTGCATTTAAACAAAATTTGACCGGTGCAAAAGTATGGGCACCCTTATCAATTTCTTGATTTGAACACTCCTAACTACTTTTTACTGACTTAGTAAAGCACTAAATTGGTTTTGTAACCTCATTGAGCTTTGAACTTCATAGGCAGGTGTATCCAATCACGAGAAAAGGTATTTAAGGTGACCACTTGCAAGTTGTTCTCCTATTTGAATCTCCTATGAAGAGTGGTATCATGGGCTCCTCAAAACAACTCTCAAATGATCTGAAAACAAAGATTATTCAACATAGTTGTTCAGGGGAAGGATACAGAAAAGTGTCTCAGAGATTTAAACTGTCAGTTTCCACTGTGAGGAACATAGTAAGGAAATGGAAGAACACAGGTACAGTTCTTGTTAAGCCCAGAAGTGGCAGGCCAAGAAAAATATCAGAAAGGCAGAGAAGAAGAATGGTGAGAACAGTCAAGGACAATCCACAGACCACTTCCAAAGACCTGCAGCATCATCTTGCTGCAGATGGTATCAATGTGCATCGGTCAACAATACAGCACACGTTGCACAATGAGAAGCTGTATGGGAGATTGATGCAAAAGAAGCCGTTTCTGCAAGCACGCCATAAACAGAGTCGCCTGAGGTATGCAAAAGCACATTTGGACAAGCCAGTTACATTTTGGAAGAAGGTCCTGTTGACTGATGAAACAAAGATTGAGTTGTTTGGTCGTACAAAAAGGCGTTATGCATGAAGGCAAAAAACCACGGCATTCCAAGAAAAGCACTTGCTACCCACAGTAAAATTTGGTGGAGGTTCCATCATGCTTTGGGGCTGTGTGGCCAATGCCGGCACCAGGAATCTTGTTAAAGTTGAGGGTCGCATGGATTCAACTGAGTATCAGCAGATTCTTGACAATAATGTGCAAGAATCAGTGTCGAAGTTGAAGTTATGCAGGGGATGGATATTTCAGCAAGACAATGATCCAAAACACCGCTCCAAATCTACTCAGGCATTTATGCAGAGGAACAATTACAATGTTCTGGAATGGCCATCCCAGTCCCCAGACCTGAATATCATTGAAAATCTGTGGGATGATTTGAAGCGTGCTGTCCATGCTCGGTGACTATCAAAGTTAACTGAACTGGAATTGTTTTGTAAACAGGAATGGTCAAATATACCTTCATCCAGGAACTCATTAAAAGCTACAGGAAGCGACTAGAGGCTGTGATTTTTGCAAAAGGAGGATTTACAAAATATTAATGTCACTTTTATGTTCAGGTGCCCATACTTTTGCACTGGTCAAATTTTGTTTAAATGCGGATTGCATATTTTCTGTTAGTACAATAAACCTTATTTCAATCCAGAAATATTACTGAGTCCATCAGTTATTAGATATATGAAACTGAAATAGCTGTTGCAAAAACCCAAATTGTTATAAAGAAAAAAGGTTAACATTAATAGGGGTGCCCAAACTTTTTCATATGACTGTATATACTGCAGGGTCCGCTCTGGAGTGGTGCTGGGGGCAGGTGACAGCTGCAGGCGGCAGCGTTAGATCTCCTGCTCCCACTAATATAATATGCACAGCCGCTGTCCATCAGCAGCGTGGTGCTGAAACCGCATCACGCTGAGGGGCTGTGGCAGCGGGACATATTATATATGCCTGCGCCCTCCTTTGATCGCACATGATCCCCCCTGTGTTAGATATGGCCCCCTTGTTGCTGCCCATAGTAAAATAAAAAAGCTTTACTTACCTCCAGCGCTGATCTCCCGGTCTCCTGCTGCTGCTGTCTGTGATAAGGCACGCAGAGATGATATCACTCTGCCGTGCCGATCACATGACCGGCCGCAAGAACCAGGAAGTGGAGGAGGGAGGACTCGGAGCTCAACTGCGAGGAGGGAGACACAGGGATTACAGCGCTGAGAAGGTAAGGGTAGTGTTTTATTTTATTATGGGCAGCAGCATGGGGGGCATATCTAACACAGGGGAGATGTGCCATCTATAGTGGCCATGGACAGCACACATGGGGGCCATATCTAACAGGGGAGGTGTGCCATCTATAGTGGCCATGGGCAGAAAACATGGGGGCCATATCTAACACAGGGGAGGTGTGCCATCTATAGGGGCCATGGGCAGCACACATTTTCTACCCCAGCACAGCTGCACCTTCCACATTGAGGTGCAGCCCTTACCTACCGTAGAGACTGTAGCCGACTGAGTAGTCGGCCCAGTTCTCTATGAACTCGAACCCTTCCTTCCTGCACCAATTTCTAAGCCACATATTTATCTCCCTAAGCTCCTGCTGTCTTTCTAGTGACGCTCGTGGCACCGGTAGTATTTCTGAAAACACCACCTTGGAGGTCCTGGACTTCAGCTTCTCTCCTAGCTCCCTGTAATCATTTTTAAGGACCTTCCACCTGCCTCTAACTTTGTCATTAGTACCAATGTGCACCATGACCGCTGGGTTTTCCCCAGCCCCACCCAGCAATTTACAACAAGATTACCAAAGTGCACAACATCTCAAAAAAAATAACTCATTAGTCATAAAGCCTCTCCTTAAAGGGATATCAGACACAACAAGAAAAACTGGAGATTGATTGGCTGAAGTAAAAATGATTATTTTATTAGTTATTATATTAAATATAGATAATTGTATATCGAAAAAACACAATTAAAAACAAGGTGCTGTAGATGTTCAAAGAAAAAAGGGGGGGAAAAAGATAGGGAATGGAGAACCAACCCTATCTTAATCCCACAAGCGGCAGACACATCAGTATAAATTCAGGGGGTATATGGGGAGTACCATATATAACACTCCAATTCAATAAATAGATATAAATAAGGGGCAGTCGATAAAGGGAACAGGGCTATTGCACATGTTGGCTTATTACATCCATTGTATTGCCCTAGGTCCCAGCCATACATTAGGCAGCATGTAAAAACGCTACTGCCGATTAAGGCAAAGTTAGTAATGAAGTCTCACCCATAAGGTAGTAGCCCCACCGATGTGTCTCTTACTGCCTGAGAGCCTCCGATGCGCGTTTCGCGATGTTAAAGTAGACCGCTTCGTCCGGGAGAATGATCAAAATTGCAGGTACAGGACCTTAAGTACCCGGTCACATGACCGGATTGGTTGCGTACAGCCAGGACCTATCCGGTCCAACAGCCAATCCTCGCCCGCCGTTGGCGCATGCGCGCCGCGTGTGTTGCGCCCGGAGCGCCCACACCAGACATCATGGAGAGACATAAGGGGAGCGAGCACAGCGCCACAGGTAACCATGGACACTGCACTCACGCCCACATCTCCATAAAGATTCCGATACGGGACATTGCAGGCACACACAGGCGGCAGGCATGCGCACTGGTAGCGAGGACGGATGTTGTCACATAACACAGTAATAGAGTAAATCCGGATATCATAATAATGATCCAATGAAGGTAACGATTTTGATCAGAAAGTGTTCAGAGATGCACAAAATCATAAAGTTTTTCTTGGCTTTCCTCCTCCATTCTGTACGCATCATTTGTTTTCCTCCATTTAGATATGACTATTCCATAGAATTTAGTAGATTCAAGTGACCAAAGGATCATCAAGGTTAGACCTGCAAAGATCATATAGGGCAGAGAAAAGAATGATCTTTTAGAAATAATTATAACATATAAAGATATTTATAGCACCATAAAGTTCCATAAAGACAGAATTTAAAACCATTTAAAAACTGATGGTAAATGTACATTTTTATTTGCCTGAAGAGATCATATTATAAAAAGCAGGAAAAGCTCAGAGACTCGTTTAACCCTTTTGGGGACACTGTGTCCAGTATCGTAATCCACCTCGCCTCCCTTTGGGCCAGGAGCTTTTTAATGTCGCCACCCCGTATACCCATATGGACCACATCAATCCCCCTAACATTGAAGGATTTGGGGTTACAGTCATGGAAGGCCTTAAAATGTCTGGGGATGCCCACCCAGCAATTTGTCTATTCGATCCACAATATGCCGAACCCGACCACTCGGCAGACAACACACTGTTCGGCATTCACGGTCTCAGCGACAGATGACCCTGTCTGTCCGCCTAATTATAGAGTCCCCTACCACTAACATCTGTCTGGGCTTTGCTGCACTCCTATTTCCCTCCTTCCTACAGCAGTTGTTTTCCTGGTTGCTAGGAGCAATGTCCTGCTGTAGTGACCCTAGTCATGGCCCTTCATTCCTAATATCAGCCAAACAGGCATATTTACTAGGTTGTGCCAGGTCAAGACTAGGCTCCCTGACACTTTTACCCCTACCTCTTCTTCTAACTGTTACCCAGCTACCTACCTCTGGGTCCTGATCTTCCCCACCTCCACCCTCCTCCATATCACTGGCACCAGCCAGAGAAAGCTCAGTGAGCTCTAAACTCCTCTCCAGTTTTGCAATGCCCCTGAGTGTTGCAAGCTGCTTATTTAGATCAGTTACCTTGGCTTCCAAATATGCAACATGCTTTCATCGAGTGCAGACATATTCACCCTCAAACGGCTGCTCAAGGCATGCATACATCTGACAAGATACACACCTGGTAGCATTGTCCATGGAGCACCTATTAAATGGGGATAAAAAGTAAAGTAGAAAAACAAAGAAAAAAAAAAAAACAATGGGAAACGTATAATGAAAAATTCAAACTATGTTCTTGTTTCAAACTATGAAATTGTGTTTAAACTATGCTACACTTATCTGCAATCCCCACACTTGCTATGAAATTGTGTCTAAACTATGCCACACTTTTCTGCAATCCCCGCACTTTACTGCAGTTCCTCGCACGCTCAGAACCTCGCTTGTTCTGGCTGGTTTATATAGTTTCACAAGGACTACCAGAAGCTGCCAGAAGCTTCTAGAAACAGGTGTGGCTAATACTACTAATTAAATCACAAGACAACTTTTTTTTTCACAGTATCACAGACAAACACAGACACACAATTCCCTAATGAAATAAAACAATTACAGTTATCACCAGTATGAAATTGTGTTTAAACTATGCCACACTTATCTGCAATCCCCGCACTTTGCTGCAGTTTCTTCATAGTATCCTATTGATACAAATGCCAAATAAGCACATTAAAACTTAGTTGCCAATGCCTTCATATTTTTGGAAACTTTTCAATAAAGCTAGTTATATATTTAAAGAAAAATAATTATAGTTGTCCCATGTTATCTAAACATGTGGAATGTTGGCCCACAACACACACAAAAACTTTATGCCCTTTCCACCGAAGCTTATTTAGACCTTCTGTCACACTGTTGGGTGTGGACCCACTGAGCCACGGGTCTGTAGTTACCCTGGCAGGGCGTGACTAAGTTACTATATCATTTTCACTAGAGCCTCTGATGGTGAGGTAAGGCTTGTGCTGGAAGATAGTGGCCAGGTACCGCTTCAGGGCAGTCCCTGGTTCTGCGGCAGTTGACACCAAGGGTTCAGCAATGAAGATGCGGATTCTGGGTAACTGACAAGAAGAGACAGGACAGCTGGTACTGGTTGGACATCAAGAACCAACAGCATGGTAGGTGCAGACAGAATGGCTGACACAGACAGGATGGCTAGTACCTACTGGAACTCGAGTATAGGTATGCAGGGCAGATGTACTGGATACAGGCTGCTGGTACAGGAAACCGGTACGGTACTGGTTACAGGCTGCAGGTATTAAAAACAGATATTGGATACAAGTTGAGGGTCCAGAACGAAGGTACCGCATACAGGTTGAGGGTACAAAACACAAGTACTGGATACAAGTTATGCACAATGTGGACACACAATATGTGTACGTAGGGATCTTATTGCTAAGGCAACTGTCTAAATGGGATGAAGCCTTAAATACCTAATGACTCCCAGCTATAGGCTTGAGGAATTTCCTGAATGAGCTCACTGCCCCTTTAAGAGGCGGGGATAGTGTGCGTCTGCGCCTTAAGCACTATCCCAGGAGACCTGTGCAGCATATGCAGACCTCGAGAGCAGGGAGCTGTGGCTAGGACCAAACTAAAAGACACCGCAGGGTGCATCGGTGTACCTGATGGGTGAGAGAGGAGAGAAGTTACACGTTCATGACAGATCACCATTTTTCCAATCCAGCATGTGGGAACTTATGTAGTAATAACTTTGAAATGCTTCTTCTAGCCACAGCAATTATGATATTCTGTTTTGAGACACATTGTAAACTTCATGATAGGGGTAAAATTAGGTTGATAAAATTTGTTTATGAAAATATCAGAAGTTTCATGGTAATTTTTTTTTTTTTTTTAATTTTATGACATTGATATTTTATGCCCCTATAACAGATAATTATATCATACAGTTAGGATATTAAAAAGGTTAACTTTTATCAGCAATTTTTCATTTTACAACATTTACTAAATCTATTTTTTTACATACCTGTTTAGTTTTGAAGTGACTTTGGAGGCTCCATACATCAGAAAAAAAAACCAAATTATACCATTTTAAAAACTGCAGTGCTCAAAATACTGAACCCCCAATCGGAGCCAAATGGCAGTGGCACCATAAATACTGTACCCTTTTTTCTACAAATAATTGATACTGTCTTAGGCCCCCTTCACACACACGTCTCTGGTATGTGCTAGGTCCGTTTACGCATGTACCGGAGACACGGGCACACGTATACCTATTAAAATCAATGGGTATATGTGCACGCATGTGTTTAGCCATTGGCCCGTGCCTCCGTGTGGAGCATACGTGAGCCCGTGTGCTCCATACGGAGGCATGTCCGTTTTTCTCCGGCAGCCCAGTTGTCAAGCGGCCCGCACACGTACCACACGGATGTAGTGTGGATGTGGGCCCACGTGACACGCGCCGGAGAAACACAAGTGTCATTTTAAAAATAAAAAAAACACATACTCACCTCCACCAGCTTTACAGTCTCTGCCGCGGCTCTCACCTGCATCCAACCCCCAGTGAATTTGAACAACGCATCTTCTTTACTGGGGGCCGGAAGCAGCGTCAACGGGACATGGCCTGTGCCGGACACTGTCTTTCAGCACCACAGACAGCTCCAGAAGAATCAGATAAGGCAGGACTATCCGTTCTCCGTGTGTTATTACGTATAACACATGGAGAACACGCATGTTCCACAAACACGGAACATGGGGAGCAAACCACCCCTGTAATACGTATGTGAAAAAACTTTTTTTTCACGTGCGTGTGAAGGGGGCCTTAGACAGGACTGATTGTCACCATCTTTGTTTTTTTCACACCTTTAAAACACTATGACTTGACCAGTCACTCACAGCAATCATCGATGGAGGAAACTACAAAGCCACCCGGGCAATAAGTAGAGATATTCAGCCATCTTTGCGCTGTTATAATACGATTAAATGCAGTGATCAATGTACATACATATATGGTGGATTTGTGGGAACACTACATGTATGGCAGATGTCGGGACAGAGTTATAAGATTCTCATTGGAAGCAGATTTTTATGAATATGATCTCACTGCATGATCAAGCATAGCCCTAACATTTATTCTGGTATTCATGTTAGGTGACTGACTGCTCCATGGAAGCTTTCAGATGCCTTTCTACTTTCCAAGCAGTATGGTAATAAGTTCCATTTTCAATAAACAGAGTTTTGAAGGAAGAGCCTCTGTGCTCTGAAAGTTTGCAAATATATATTTCTGGTTAACCACTATAGGCATCACTCCTAGAATACTTTTGTCTTTTGGTTGCATAAATGTACTTACATCAATGAACAGATCAATAAACAGAGTGAATGTTTTTGTCCTGCAGCCCACCTAAGAAGACTGGAAAACACATTGTTAAAGGGGTTGTCCACTTCTAGGACAACCCCTTCTCTTTCCACATGTTTCCCTCAGTTTAAACAAAAAAGCTTATACTCATCTCCAGAGGTAACGCCGTTCCAGCATGTGGGCACTCGTGCTCCATGAGCTCACTTGAGGTTATTAATATGTCACGCAATCCCCGCTGCAAATCACTGATGGCTACTCTCCACCTTCAGACAAATGATTAATCAGCAAGTGATAGCTGGGACTGGCCGCTCACTTCCTGTTCATTAACTCATTTGTCCAAAGGCAGAGAGAGAGACTAGTGGGCAACCCCTTTAAGTTAGCTGTCAAACAAATTGTTCACCCTGTTCATGGAAGATTGAGCTCTTTTCAACACTACTTAAAAAGCCAAAAACAAGCAGTCAATAAAAAGTATCTGGAATCTTTTGTGGGTCAACCAGCTACCAGATATAATTCTTGTATAAAATGTCTGGGCAGTGTTTGGTTGTGCAGCGAGACAACATTCATAAGAACCTTCCTTTTAGTTTTTAATGCAAGGTGGGCCATCATTCCTCAGATCAAAATAAACTCATTGATTCCATGGCTCACCAGGTTATGCCTTTGAGGAAAACAAGTGATGGGACAACTTTAATATGCATTTTTTTTGCATTCAAATCAAGCAGATGCAGTGAAAGAAAACATATATCCAAAACCCAGGGTGTCAACTCCACATGTTTATACATAGCATTTGCAAAAAAGATATATAGTGAAGAACAAAATTAGAGAACAATGTATGATCACTTGCTTTAAAACATAAATAATGTAATCCACGTTGACCAATACTTGAAAAGTTTTTTTGTTAGGGGTACACCATGCCACTAGAACAGTGTTTTTAAAAAAATGCAAAGTTTATCAACATTAAACCTTTATTTTCCCCAAAATGTGATGATCATAATTAGGGTACAGCAATGACTGTAGCACAGAGAAAGATTATAACTAAATTTTCTGAATGGAACAAATCAATAGGAAATGTACAGGCCTTTGCTTTGAATGACTTCAGCCCATTTGCGGCCACAGGACATCACTAGTGTCTCACACTGCTCTGGTGTGATTTTGGTCCACTCTTCTTTCAGTCTCTTCAACAGTTGTTTGACTGTTTTGGGTTTCTTGGCCATAACTTTGTCACCAATGATTATCCAGAGGCTTTCTATTGGGTTTAGATCAGGACTCTAGTTTGGCCATATCATTGTTTCAATGTTCTCTGTTTCAAGAAACTGCTTTACCCGTTTTGCTGTACGACAGGGGGGCATTGTCCTGCATGAAACTTGCTGGCTGATTGAGTGATGAACGCAAGTAAGGAACCACGTGTTGTTGAAGAAGATTCGGATACACACTTGCTTTAACTCTGCCATGTAGCTGTATGAGAGGTCTAACTCCTGCTGCAGAAAACTTTCCCCAAACCATGACACTTCTTCCACTAACTTTCACTGACTTTGGGTTCAGTCTTTCTCCAGTTTGTGGACAAATATAATGTTTCCCATCAGACCCAAATAAATTAAACTGGGTTTAATTAACTGTGGACAACTTCTCATATGTCCACACAACATACTCCTCACCAAAGGTGAGTCTAGCCTTTTGATTCTTTCTGCTAATGAAAGGTTTGGTCACTGCAAAATGGGCTTTCAGTCCAAATTCTCTTAAACGTCATGACACTGTATGACAAGACAGATTCTTACCCTGTTCAGTGTTGAACTGGCAAGCAATTCCAGCTTCAATGTTGAAACAATTACCCATGGATATTCTCTGCATTTTCCTGTCCCCTCTTGTATTTGTCTTTCCAGGGTGACAAGCCTTCTTGGGGGACTTGAAAGAGTTTGTGATGTTGTAAAAATGCAAAATCACAGACTTGAATCAACCAATTTATCTTGCTATGGCTGATAGGGTCACCTCTTTGGCTTTCATCTGGACAACCTGCTGCCTGACGGATTCAGTCACTTTGTAATGGCACACCATTTTTACCAAAGTCAGTGCAAACTGGAAAGTTAGGCTGCCAGTTAAACAGGGTTTGTCAGATAATTAAGGAAATTAGCCCCAGGTGCCAGATTAACACCAATAACTTGCAGGTATCTGAAAGTGTTCTCTAATTTTGATCAGTGTTGTTTTTCATTTATCTCATTTACATGTTTATTATGTGCTTTACAATAAATTCAGTTTATCAAATAAGCTTCAAATACTGCTGGTTTACTCATGTTAACACATAATCACATGGGACGACACAATGACCTTAACATTTAGGAAATTGTGTGTTGTTCTCTAATTTTGATCTCTAATGTATCTTTGTTAGTAATTGTATATACTCTACTCTCTGTTAATATGTCCATAATAAAATACAAACAAAATGTGAAAAAAAAGTTGAAATATATTAAGAGAACATAATAACATAGGTAAAATTCAGTAAGACAGCAGTTACAGTAATAAGATTTAAGAACCCAGGCAATAAATAATGAAATACTGACCTTTCTCTAGCACATTGGAATTGGTAGGTCCATATTGAATACATAGGAAGCGAACACTGTTAGGAAAAGGAAGATTGTTTCACGTCCCGTCGTCGTCAAACTGTCAACAGAAATGATAGTTCTAAGAATTGGGGATATTCTCTTTGCTGCTTTTCTGTGGAATCTCTTGACATGAATGTCAACAAAAATCCTGTCACATCAGTCAGATTTTTCATTTTACAGTTTATTTTGTTGTATGTTTGCTACAGTGCAACCTTGTCGTGCTTGAAAGATAGCTGAACTATTGCAAAAATATCCTGCACTGTGTAATGACTTGTTCAATATGTCAGTGTTCTAGTTTCATAAATGTACAGCACGATGCGGATGACGTTCCTTTTGTCACTTTAGCTAGTACAGAGAATTATACATGTATATCTGACTTTTATTTCGTGTTTATTATTAACTATTCTATACATTAAAATCAATAATTTTCATTTTTGTTCAAAGTCCCGCATAAACTACCAAAATAAGAGATTTATTTTATTAGTGCAACACACTGTTTTCAATCTAATCTTCATAAAGTGTTACTGAGAAAAAATATGAACTCACTATTAGAAATGTTATTGCCTTTAAAAATTGCTGTAACTTCTAAAAGAGATGATCTATCATACTGAAATTTGGAATGTGCATACTTAGGTTCATGAGAAACTGATATCTTAAAGCAGGTGTTAAAAATATCCACCATTGGCATCCAAGCACGTCTTCGCATGGTGTTTCATATTGTTGGATGTGTTCTGCAGGGCATCTGTGGTGATAGCCTGAATTTCTCGCTGTATGTTGTCTCAGAGTGCCTGTAATGTTCGTGGCTTGCTATTGTACATCCAACCTTTCAAATGCCCCCCAAAAAAATATCCAGTGCTAAATCAGATGATCATAGTGACCACAGTCCTTTGGAGATCACTCTGTCACCAAAGAAGGCTTCAATCTGTGTCATGCTGATGCCCAATGTGTGTTATGTTGCACCATCTTATTGGAGGAAGCCCATTCTAAGTTCCTCATCATCCAGCAGATTGTTGAAGGCTTGGAAGATTTCCATGTACACCACTGTTGTCACTGTTGCTTCAAAAAATATGTGGCCAGTTATGTGTTGCCTGGAAATGACTACTAAACGCCAACTTTTTCTGGATGAAGGGGCATCTCGTGAAGCACATGCGTATTGTCAGCTGACCAATTACGAGTGTTTTGTAAATTGACATATCCACGTAGGTGCATCCAGGCTTTGTGAGTGTACCATATATAATCCAATGTTTTCTTTTTCAGAAATGAAGGTCTGGAACCACTGACAAAAACATTCTTTTCTCTTGATCAGGCCATTTTAATTGCTGAATGACAGTGACTCTGTACGGGTGAACATGAATTTTCTTGGTTGCTCATTGACATGTGGAATATATGCCTGTCTCCTCAAAAACATATGCAATAATTTACGTGCAGATACCAGAAATCTCTGTTTTGCATCTTGAATTGTTTCCTAAGACATTTTTGTACCTCCATCATGCCTATACATTAATATTACTCCTGTATGTTCCAGCTTATTAACCAATGACAGAATACACAATTTGGATGGCTGATTATGACCTCCAAAGTTCTTTAGAAATTTCCCTTTGGCACCTCTTTAAGGACTGTTTTCCACTAAGTTTTCATAATGAAAATATGCTCCTCTAAACTGTATCTGTACATTGTTAACAAATGAAGGAGGAAATCAGCAGGAGTGAAATGCAAGCACCACACATAAATTACCAACGCGCAGAAAGGCGTTGAGCAAGTCTATCTCTTAGTGGAGATGACCGTCAGGGCAACAAATCAGTCAGGCTACTTAGCACCAGGATGTTTCTCATCGCTGTGGTTTCACTCTCATTTCTTATGAAGCAAAGTAAGTACAGTCCAAATTTCAGTACGGGTGATCATCTCTTTTAAAAGTTACAGCAATTTTTCTGATTAAAGTAAGGAATAAATCACCCCGTACAAGTGTAGTGAACATCCTCAATAATAAGACTTGAAAATGTTATTGGTCATCTTTGCCTTTCCAAAGGTCGACTGAGATATTTAACATCTTAGCATAGCATAGCTATGGTTATTTCCTGCTAATCCTTCTGTAAAAACTATTTTTCCTGCTCTTAAATAATATAGACACCTTATGGGTTAATTATAATTTAAATAAAGCGAATCTGTCAGAAGGTTTTTGCTATGTAATCTGAGGACAGCGTGAGATGAGGTTAAGACACATAATTCAACAATTTGACACATGTCAAGCTGTGTGCTGTTGTTTACGTAAACTGATGGCTTTATCATCTCATGATTATTATAGCTGTGATTAGCTGCCTCCTGCCAAGTTACCCAACTCTGCCCCTTCCTTTGATAAGCAGCTCTCTGTCTATAGTCAATGTACACAGAGAGCCTGGGATAGGCGGGGAGAGCTTTCTCATCTCTGTTGTACTGCTGCCTTGCTTCCTTACAGGCCTCATTTAGATTTTTCATGCATGCAAAGAAAAAAAAACTATGAAAGTATCATCAGTGCATAGGATCTGATTATCATCATTGTTTAGTCAGTGTGTCAGTATTTTCATCAGTGTTGGGTTCATGATTTTTACTTATGGAAAAATAAATTAATAAATATATTACACATCTTACAAACATTGAAATGTAAATCATGGACAGCACTCTGATCTCATTCATGTGATGTTCGTGACTTTCATGGGCGAATAGACTTGCATTGGTACTTTTCATCTGTGATTTTATTGAGGACACATGGTGTCCTCATACCTTTAATGGGTATGTGTTCTATATGTGAAAACCCCAGATAGAACAGATATGGGAAAAATGAAAGTCTGAATGAGGCTTTACTAAAAGTGTGGCTACCTGGAAAAATTAAACTTATTTCCTCCCATCAGACCCCGTCTTTCTGTCATGCTGGTGTGCACGGAGAAGCTGCATTCAACGATCACAACACCGCTCACTATACTGTGAGTAGCAGCTGTAATCAGGCCTCAACACTTTAATATACACCTGACTCTGCAGTGCATAGGGGCATAGTGAGCTTTCATTCAAACTGCTTAATCACCACTCACAGTATAGTCGTTCTATGCCAATCACCATGACTGAAAGCCAAGGGCTGCCAGGGGGAGATAAGTTTATTTTGTCCCAGTAGCAGTACTGATAGTAAGGCACCCAGGAATTATTAGCTTTCTATTTACTTGCACATTAACCCAAATTCTGCAGGAAAATAACTTTTTTTCAAGGTGAAAGTTTCCATTTAAATGGATGTATTTTTGGGATAATAATTATGTTAGTAATTGAATTTCATTAAAAATTTGTACTGTTAGTCTTCTGTAGCTTCTGTGTTGCACTGTCTTCTGTGGGCTGCAGAAAGAGTTATAAGAATCCAGCACTCAGCTCGTTTTGACACAAGAGTTTGTAATTCTTTTATCTGTCTTCTTTATTAACCTGTACTGATTTATGACCACATACCAAATAAAAGCTGAGTTGGACACTAAAACGTGAGCACTAAAATGCTTGAGTGCTCGTTACTCAAATAGAGCAGATTGGACTCTCAGACAGGCTCGAGTCGAGTAATGAGTATAATGGAAGTCAGTGGGAAACTCAAGCATTTCTCTAGAAGACTGTACCAGGAGGCCTGGAGGGGGGGGGCAGGAAAACCGTTAAAATGGATGAAAAAAGCACTCAAATGGAATCAGAATAGCATGAAGAAGAAGCCTGGATGCATCTCTGGCTCACAGGTCGCTGCTGAGAACAATGTTGTCAGAGTATTATTTCACTTTTATGGACTGACAATAAACATACAAAACAAAAAATAAAATGGATTTTACAGGAAAAATGTTAGGAAACATTCTTTCCTGTATAATGACTTGTATGGAAGGTAATCGTAAAAAGAGAAAGGAAAAAAAACACCTCCTCCACCTCTTAATAGCCAGGCCATCTCTCACCATCTTTCTCTGTCACCTATGACTGCAGTAGATGACATAGTAGGGGGGAAGGAAATAACCTACACCCACTGGTAGTCACTGATAAATGTAATTTTAACATTTTACTACCTTACCAAAAAGGAGGGAGACTGAACAGAGATCTATAATAATAACAACCTTTATTATGTATAAAATACAATAAAAAAAATCTCATAAGACACCGGCCATAAACTGGAATGAAATAAGGCGTCACAACAAAAGTCAAATTCATGCACAGAGTAATATGTGAGATCATAAATATATATTCATAAAATTGTGCTTTATGACAAAATATTTATGGCACATACATAGTGAACCAAGGATTATTATATGTACGTACAGTGCCTACAAGTAGTATTCAACCCCCTGCAGATTTAGCAGGTTTGATAAGATGCAAATAAGTTAGAGCCTGCAAACTTCAAACAAGAGCAGGATTTATTAACAGATGCATAAATCTTACAAACCAACAAGTTATGTTGCTCAGTTAAATTTTAATAAATTTTCAACATAAAAGTGTGGGTCAATTATTATTCAACCCCTAGGTTTAATATTTTGTGGAATAACCCTTGTTTGCAATTACAGCTAATAATCGTTTTTTATAATACCTGATCAGGCCGGCACAGGTCTCTGGAGTTATCTTGGCCCACTCCTCCATGCAGATCTTCTCCAAGTTATCTAGGTTCTTTGGGTGTCTCATGTGGACTTTAATCTTGAGCTCCTTCCACAAGTTTTCAATTGGGTTAAGGTCAGGAGACTGACTAGGCCACTGCAACATCTTGATTTTTTCCCTCTTGAACCAGGCCTTGGTTTTCTTGGCTGTGTGCTTTGGGTCATTGTCTTGTTGGAAGATGAAATGACGACCCATCTTAAGATCCTTGATGGAGGAGTGGAGGTTCTTGGCCAAAATCTCCAGGTAGGCCGTGCTATCCATCTTCCCAAGGATGCGGACCAGATGGCCAGGCCCCTTGGCTGAGAAAAAGCCCCACAGCATGATGCTGCCACCACCATACTTGACTGTAGGGATGGTATTCTTGGGGTCGTATGCAGTGCCATCCAGTCTCCAAACGTCACGTGTGTGGTTGGCACCAAAGATCTCGATCTTGGTCTCATCAGACCAGAGAACCTTGAACCAGGCTGTCTCAGAGTCCTCCAAGTGATCATGAGCAAACTGTAGACGAGCCTTGACATGACGCTTTGAAAGTAAAGGTACCTTACGGGCTCGTCTGGAACGGAGACCATTGCGGTGGAGTACGTTACTTATGGTATTGACTGAAACCAATGTCCCCACTGCCATGAGATCTTCCCGGAGCTTCTTCCTTGTTGTCCTTGGGTTAGCCTTGACTCTTCGGACAAGCCTGGTCTTGGCACGGGTGGAAACTTTCAAAGGCTGTCCAGGCCGTGGAAGGCTAACAGTAGTTCCATAAGCCTTCCACTTTCGGATGATGCTCCCAACAGTGGAGACAGGTAGGCCCAACTCCTTGGAAAGGGTTTTGTACCCCTTGCCAGCCTTGTGACCCTCCACGATCTTGTCTCTGATGGCCTTGGAATGCTCCTTTGTCTTTCCCATGTTGACCAAGTATGAGTGCTGTTCACAAGTTTGGGGAGGGTCTTAATTAGTCAGAAAAGGCTGGAAAAAGACATAATTAATCCAAACATGTGAAGCTCATTGTTCTTTGTGCCTGAAATACTTCTTAATACTTTAGGGGAACCAAACAGAATTCTGGTGGTTTGAGGGGTTGAATAATAAATGACCCTCTGAATCAACTTTTCACAATTTAAAAAAAATAAAAAAAATATTCTTTTTTGCTGCAGTGCATTTCACACTTCCAGGCTGATCTACAGTCCAAATGTCACAATGTCAAGTTAATTCCGAATGTGTAAACCTGCTAAATCTGCAGGGGGTTGAATACTACTTGTAGGCACTGTATATGAAAAAAAAAAGTAATTCTCAATATAGAATATAGTATAATTTTTATATATATATATATATATATACATATATATATATATATATATATATATATATATACAGTGCCTACAAGTAGTATTCAACCCCCTGCAGATTTAGCAGGTTTACACATTCGGAATTAACTTGGCATTGTGACATTTGCACTGTAGATCAGCCTGGAAGTGTGAAATGCACTGCAGCAAAAAAGAATGTTATTTCTTTTTTTATTTTTTTTTTTTTAAATTGTGAAAAGTTTATTCAGAGGGTCATTTATTATTCAACCCCTCAAACCACCAGAATTCTGTTTGGTTCCCCTAAAGTATTAAGAAGTATTTCAGGCACAAAGAACAATGAGCTTCGCATGTTTGGATTAATTATGTCTTTTTCCAGCCTTTTCTGACTAATTAAGACCCTCCCCAAACTTGTGAACAGCACTCATACTTGGTCAACATGGGAAAGACAAAGGAGGATTCCAAGGCCATCAGAGACAAGATCGTGGAGGGTCACAAGGCTGGCAAGGGGTACAAAACCCTTTCCAAGGAGTTGGGCCTACCTGTCTCCACTGTTGGGAGCATCATCCGGAAGTGGAAGGCTTATGGAACTACTGTTAGCCTTCCACGGCCTGGACAGCCTTTGAAAGTTTCCACCCGTGCCGAGGCCAGGCTTGTCCGAAGAGTCAAGGCTAACCCAAGGACAACAAGGAAGGAGCTCCGGGAAGATCTCATGGCAGTGGGGACATTGGTTTCAGTTAATACCATAAGTAACGTACTCCACCGCAATGGTCTCCGTTCCAGACGAGCCCGTAAGGTACCTTTACTTTCAAAGCGTCATGTCAAGGCTCGTCTACAGTTTGCTCATGATCACTTGGAGGACTCTGAGACAGACTGGTTCAAGGTTCTCTGGTCTGATGAGACCAAGATCGAGATCTTTGGTGCCAACCACACACGTGATGTTTGGAGACTGGATGGCACTGCATACGACCCCAAGAATACCATCCCTACAGTCAAGCATGGTGGTGGCAGCATCATGCTGTGGGGCTGTTTCTCAGCCAAGGTGCCTGGCCATCTGGTCCGCATCCATGGGAAGATGGATAGCACGGCCTACCTGGAGATTTTGGCCAAGAACCTCCACTCCTCCATCAAGGATCTTAAGATGGGTCATCATTTCATCTTCCAACAAGACAATGACCCAAAGCACACAGCCAAGAAAACCAAGGCCTGGTTCAAGAGGGAAAAAATCAAGATGTTGCAGTGGCCTAGTCAGTCTCCTGACCTTAACCCAATTGAAAACTTGTGGAAGGAGCTCAAGATTAAAACATAACTTGTTGGTTTGTAAGATTTATGCATCTGTTAATAAATCCTGCTCTTGTTTGAAGTTTGCAGGCTCTAACTTATTTGCATCTTATCAAACCTGCTAAATCTGCAGGAGGTTGAATACTACTTGTAGGCACTGTATATATATATATATATATATATATATATATAGGGAATAAAGTTCTTATCAATAAATAATATAATGCATTACATAATAGTTGTGATCATTGGAAAACCATTGTATCGCCAAAAAGAAAGGAGGGAATAATATAAAGTGTCACAAGCAGCAAGGGATTAAATCACCATAAGTAATGAGGTTACTAGCTGAATGTAAATGCACACAAACACCTGATCACAGAAGTGATCAGTGCTGGCGCCGTCAAGGTGCTGGCGGTTTAAGTATAAGCAATAGTAAAGTGTATTTACCTAGATTTTACAGGGACACCAGGCTGTGGGTTGTGATGCCTTCCCCTGACGCTCGCGTTTTGGCGCTTCCTTTTTCCTTATCTGGGCATGTGGTGGGTGTGAGATTGTCGAACACACATTGTTTAATTTATGGTGGCACTCTGAAACTCAGAAACCATATCCGAACAATGCAAGAACTGACAAAAATTAGAAAGAAGAGGGACTCTGATACATGCTGTATAAGACAAAAAGGAGGGTCTCATACATATTCTGTTAAAATTGGTAGGTAGTGGAGTCATAAAACCTATGCACTAAGTGCAAGGGCTGCCAAAAATTAGAAGGAGGGACTGCAATACACCATGGAAGGCACATAGAGGGGGGCCTCAGTAAACTTGTTCCCCATTTTTAAGGAGTGGGACTCTTTGACTGGTAAAGCGTATGCACTAATTGCAAGGGCTGAAAAATCTTTACCCTCTCAGGGCTTTACATCTATTATTTTTTTTATTATTATTATTATTATTATTATTATTTGTTAGAGAATTGCTGAGGTAGGTGATAGGGTACTGACGGATTGTAGGGAAATAATAGAACAATAACAACCCGGGGTCCACCATGCAGAGATGGTATACTGCTGCTAGTATTCCTGAGGACAAGGCGGAAACAACAGCTTATAGGTAAAAATAAAGATAAACCTAATAGGCTGAGTTGATGGCACACAGTAGTACAGTATATAGTGGGTCGCAATAACCTGTGTTGGCCTCACAGGGTTATGTAAATTAAATGAAGATAGTCGCTGTAATCAATGTTGACCTTACAGAGTCTACGCAACTCAACAACTCAAAGTTAAACCCCATGCATACACTCACACTCAGAACACACTCCTAGCTAGCAAATAAGAATAACAATATTTATTCATTTATATAGCGCTATTAATTCCACAGCACTTTACATACATTGGCAACACTGTCCCCATTGGGGCTCACAATGTAAGGTCCCTATCTGTATGTCTTTGTAGTGTGGGAGAAAACTGGAGAACCTGAAGCAAACCCACGCAAACACGGGGAGAACATACAAACTCCTTGCAGATGGTGTCCTTGGTGGGATTTGAACCAAGGACCCCAGCACTGCAAGACTCTGAAGTGGCAGTGTAATCTCACACTAATATTCCACATGCACACTAAGGGAATGTCTAGACAACCTTGAACATGCTGTGCTTACAACAGACCATGTCCGAAGCTGCCTGCCTAAGCGGCCCGTTTAAGGTGAGGAGTATCTCTCGCAGCACCAGGCCATGGCACGAGCAGTACCTGCCTAGGTGATCCACACAAGATGTGGAGTAACCCTCTCACAACACCGGGTCATCGGATGAACGGCATGAGCAGTACCTGCCTAGGTGTCCTGTCTAAGGCATGGAGTAACTCTCACAGACCCAGGTCACAGCAATGGCGTCCAGCCAGACATCCTCATTCATGAGGTAATATCATTTGATAAGTGCGCCCATGTGCACTGGCTGTAGATTTAAATAATCTCAGCACCACCCCAAACAATCACAGCACCACCAAAACCGAGGGCGTCAGTAGTCATCAGATGACCAATTCTGAAAGGCATAGTAATCAGGTCAGGCATCCACCTCAGGAGGACAGCTGACGACGGAAAGCAAATCGGGTCATGCCACGTCACGGACATGCCTAGTAGAGTCCTTTCTGGTCTTGGCCTCAAAAAGAGTGGAAATTGCCCAAACATGCTCAGTGAGCAGATTTCCACACTTAAGTCTCTGGTTGAAGAGATTCTGCTTGCACATGCACCATAGAGGCATTACGGGACTTAGCCACTGGCTGTTGGAGTTCAGGTCGCGCATGCTCAGTAGCCAACACTCCACACTTAACCGCAGAGGACAGTGCAGCCAGCTAAACAACCCGAGGCACTGCCAGAATCCAAGGCCGGCACCCAGGCGGTTTAGAAACTGCAGCAGGCCGTCTCTGGCATCAGCGGCACTGGATCATAACAGTAGGTCTCATACATACCTTGAAAAAATTATGAAAGTGGGCATCATACACACCCTGAAAACATTAAAAGCGAGGGTCGCAAGACGACCTTCTAAAATTTTTGAAAAAGGGCCTCCTGATGACAATCTAAAAACTTTAAGGAAAGGCATCTGATGACCCTCAAAAAGTCTGGAGTGAGGGCCACTTGATGACCCTCCAAAAATTTGGAGCAAGAGCTGCCTAATGACCCTCAAAATTTGAAGCAAGGACCACTTGATAACCTAAAAATTTGGAGGAAGAGTTACCCAATGAACCTCTAAAAATTTGAAGCAAGGACTTCCTGATGACCCTCCAAAACGTTTTAGTGAGGGATGCCTCATTACCCTCTAAAGATTTTGACCAACGGCCTCCTGTTTACTCTCTTAAAATTTGTAGACAAGCCAACCTAAGGACCATCTAAAAATTTGGAGGAACGGCCGTCTGATAACCATCTAAACATTTTAAGTGAGGGCCACCTGCTGACCCCCTAAAAATTTGGTGCAAGAGCCACCTAATGACCCTATAAAAATTTGTCCGAATTGCCAGCTGATGACTCTCAAAATATGAAGCAAGGGCCGGCTGATGATCCTTTAGAAATTTGGAGCAAAGGCAGTCTGATGACCCTCTAAACATTTTGGGCAAGGGCTGCCTAATGACAATCTAATAATCTAGAGAAAGGGCCGCCTCATGAGGGCCACCTGAGGACCATCTAAATTTTTTGAGCAATAGCCACCTGTTTACTCTCTTAAAATTTGGAACGAGGGCCACTGCTGACCCTCTAAAAATTTGAAGCATGGGCTGCCTGAGATGACCCTCTAAAAATGTGGAGCAAGGGCCGCCTGATGACCTTCTAAAAATTTGGAGCAAGGGCTACCCAATGAACCTCTAAAAATATGAAGCGAGGGATGCTTAATGACCCTCTAAAGAATTTGACCAATGGCCGCCTGTTTACTCTCTTAAAATTTGGAGAAAGGCCAACCTGATAGCCATCTAAAAATTTGGAGGAAGGGCCACCTGATAACAGTCTAAAAATTTTGAGTGAAGGCCACTAGATGACCCTCAAAAGATTTGGAGCGGTGCCCTATGATGACCCTCTAAAAATTTGGAGCAAGAGCTACCTGATGACCCTCTAAAAATTTGGAGCAAAGGTCGCCTGATGACTCTCTGAAAATTTGGTGGAATGGCCAGCAGATGACTCTCAAAATTTGAAGCAAGGCAGGCTCAAGACCCTCTAGAAATTTGAAGCAAGGGCTGCCTGACGACCCTCTAAAAATTTGGGGTAAGGGCTGCCTAATGACCCTCTAAATATCTGGAGCAAGGGCTGCTTGATGTGGGTCACCTGTTTACCGTATTAAAATTGGGAACAAGGGCTGCCTTATAACTCTAAAAATTTGGAACAAGGGCCGCTTGAAGACCATCTACATTTTTTAAGCAAGCGTTGCCTCTTTATCCTCTTAAAATTTGGAACGAGGGGCGCCTGATGAGCCTCTAAAGATTTTGAGTGAGGGCTGCCTAATGACCATCTAAAAATTTTGAGAGAGGGCCACCTGATGACAATCTAAAGATTTTGAACCAGGGCTGCATGATTACCCTGTTGGTATGGTGGAAGAGGACAGCAAAAAGAAGAAACCATGAACCATATACTCTTTTTTTTTTTTTTTTTTTTTAGGTCGGTAGGGTGCAATAGTGTACACCAGAAAAAAAAAAAAAAACATTTGAATTGGCTTTAGGTTTTGTTGCTGTAATCTGGGGGATTGAGAATTCTGGGCCAATCCAGGCCTTGGTTCATTTTGATAAAAGTCAGCATGTTATCATTTTCAGTTGATAGGCAATGTGCCTATCAGCAGTGGCATAACTAGACCTTGATGTGCCCTGGTGCAAAACATAGACCTGGGTTCTCTCTGCACATGTTGGTCATATGTATGGGCCTTTGAAGTGTTCTAAATCCTATAAAAACATACAAGTTGAAGTCCCCCCATCATGTAGTAATGCCGCCCCCATCCTGATCCAATGAACCCCAGCCTGGGCTCATTCCTGGTAAATATGTCCACCATCCTGGTATATACAGTATGTCCCCTATCCTGAGCCACTCCTGGAAAATATATCCCCTATCCTGTTATATACTGTACTAGAAGGTGGCCCGATTCTACGCATCGGGTATTCTAGAATTTACGTATTGTGTAGTTCATGTATGATTTTTGTTATATATATATAGATGTTGTTGTGTGTAGTTACCAAGTGTTTGTGTAGGGCGCTGTACATGTTCTGGGTGTGGCGGGGGGTGAGAGCGGTGTTGTATGTGTGTTGCGTGTGTTGCGTTGTTTGTGGAGCGCTGTGTGTCTGTAGCGTTGTGTGTGTGTGTGTGTGTTGTGCGGTTTGTGTGTGTGTGGTGTGTTTTGGGGGGAGGTATGTTTTGAGCAATGTGTGTGTTGTGCGGTATGTGCGTATATTTGTGTGTGCTGCGGTGTTTGTGTGTTGGGTGTTGTGTGTGTGCAGCGTTGTCTGTGTGTGTGGGTGTCTGTGTAGGGCGTTGTTTGTGGTTCCCAGTGTGTGTGTGTTGTGCAGTGCGCGTGTGTGTGTGTGTGTTGGGGGGAGGTGTGCACCTTCCATCGTGCTCCATCCCCCATGCTGCGCACCCCCCATCGTGCTCCATCCCCCATGCAGCGCACTCCCCATCGTGCTGCCTCCCCCATGCTGCGCACTCCCAAACGTGCTCCATCCGCCATGCTGCGCACTCCCAAACGTGGTCCATCCGCCATGCTGCGCACTCCCAAACGTGCTCCATCCGCCATACTGCGCATTCCCCATCGTGCTGCATCCCCCATGCTGCGCACTCCCAAACGTGCTCCATCCGCCATGCTGCGCACTCCCCATCGTGCTCTATCCGCCATGCTGCGCACTCCCAAACGTGCTCCATCCCCCATGCTGCGCACCCCCCATCGTGCTCCATCCCCCATGCAGCGCACTCCCCATCGTGCTGCATCCCCCATGCTGCGCATTCCCAAACGTGCTGCATCCGCCATGCTGCGCACTCCCAAACGTGGTCCATCCGCCATGCTGCGCACTCCCAAACGTGCTCCATCCGCCATACTGCGCACTCCCCATCGTGCTGCATCCCCCATGCTGCGCACTCCCAAACGTGCTCCATCCGCCATGCTGCGCACTCCCCATCGTGCTCTATCCGCCATGCTGCACACTCCCAAACGTGCTCCATCCGCCATGCTGCGCACTCCCAAACGTGCTCCATCCGCCATGCTGCGCACCCCCCATCATGCTCCATCCACCATGCTGCGCACTCCCAAACGTGCTCCACCCGCCATGCTGCGCACTCCCAAACGTGCTCCTTCCGCCATGCTGCGCACTCCCAAACGTGCTCCATCCGCCATGCTGCGCACTCCCAAACGTTGTCCATCCGTCATGCTGCACACTCCCAAACGTGCTCCATCCGCCATGCTGCGCACTCCCAAACGTGCTCCATCCGCCATACTGCGCACTCCCCATCGTGCACCATCCGGCATGCTGCGCATTCCCAAACGTGCTCCATCCGCCATGCTGCGCACTCCCAAACGTGCTCCATCCGTCATGCTGCGCACTCCCAAACGTGCTCCATCCGGCATGCTGCGCACTCCCAAACGTGGTCCATCCGCCATGCTGCGCACTCCCAAACGTGGTCCATCCGCCATGCTGCGCACTCCCAAACGTGGTCCATCCGCTATGCTTCGCACTCCCAAACGTGGTCCATCCGCCATGCTGCGCACTCCCAAACGTGCTCCATCCGCCATGCTGCGCACTCCCAAAAGTGCTCCATCCGCCATGCTGCGCACTCCCAAACGTGCTCCATCCGCCATGCTGCTCACTCCCAAACGTGGTCCATCCGCCATGCTGCGCACTGCCAAACGTGCTCCATCCTCCATGCTGCGCACTCCCAAACGTGGTCCATCCGCCATGCTGCGCACTCCCAAACGTGCTCCATCCCGCATGCTGCGCACTCCCCATCGTGCTCTATCCCCCATGCTGCGCACCCCCCATCGTGCTCCATTCCCCATGCTGCACCAGCATCAGCCTCTCTGCCCGCAGCATCAGCCTCTCTGCCCGCAGCATCAGCCTCTCTCCTTCTAGCCTCCCCCAGCATCAGCCTCTCTCCTTCTAGCCTCCCCCAGCATCAGCCTCTCTCCTTCCAGCCTCCTCCAGCATCAGCCTCCCTCTCCCAGCCTTCCCCAGGATCAGCCTCTCTCCTCCCAGCCTCCGTCCTCCCAGCCTTCCCCAGCATCAGCCTCCCCCAGCATCAGCCTCTCTCCTTCCAGCCTCCCCCAGCATCAGCCTCCCTCTCCCAGCCTTCCCCAGGATCAGCCTCTCTCCTCCCAGCCTCCGTCCTCCCAGCCTTCCCCAGCATCAGCTTTCCCCTCCCAGCCTCCCTCAGCATCAGCCTTCCCCAGCATCAGCCTCTCTCCTCCCAGCCTCAGCCTCTCTCCTTCCAGCCTTCCCCAGCATCAGCCTCTCTCCTCCCAGCCTCAGCCTCTCTCCTTCCAGCCTCCCTCAGCATCAGCCTCCCCTTCCCAGCCTTCCCTAGGATCAGCCTCTCTCCTCCCAGCCTCCTTCAGCATTAGCCTTCCCCTCCCAGTCTCCCCCAGCATCAGCCTCCCCTTCCCAGCCTTCCCCAAGATCAGCCTCTCTGCTCCCAGCCTCCTCCAGCACGCCGTGCTCCTCTGCCGACACTCACCCACACCCGATCGCATACACTCACACACACAACCGATCGCATACACTCACCCACACCCGATCGCATACACTCACACACACCCGATCGCATACACTCACACACACCCGATCGCATACACTCACACACACCCGATCGCATACACTCACACACACAACCGATCACATACACTCACAGACACCCGATCGCATACACTCACACACACCCGATCGCATACACTCACACACACCCGATCGCATACACTCACACACACAGACACTGACGAAATCGCACATACGCGCTGATACTCACAACATCCGGAGATATCACATGCTTCTGGCCATGTGATCCTCCGTCAGGTCCTGGAAGCTCACAGCACAGTATCGAGGCCGAGAAGCAAGCAATATCCCAGGATGTTGTGAGTATGTGGATGCGATGTGATGTGTGTGTGAGGGTGAGTGTGATCTGATGTGTGTATGTGTGTGTGTGTGCTGTTATGTGTCTGTATTTTCCGCCGCTGCAGGACCTTGATGTGTGGATGCGATGTGATGTGTGTGAGGTGTGTGTGAGAGTGAGTGGGAGCCGGTGTACACTGGTAACTATGATGCACATCGGGTAACTAAGGGACCTTAGTTACCCGATGTGTATAATGGTTACCAGCTTTCACGGCCTCCGTCAAGATCCCAGCATGGCAAGGTTATGTCTGGCGCTGCTGGGATCCTGACGGAGCCGGTGTAGAAGCAAGCGATATCCCAGGATGTTGTGATGTGTGAGGTGTGTGTGAGGTGTGTGTGAGAGTGAGTGTGATGTGTGTGTGTACTCACCTGGGAATCGGAGCTCCGTGTCAGTTGGGCCAGAGCGAGCGTGCATTGCGTGAGGGGGGCGGGGCCTGCAGAGAGCCGGGGCGAGAGGCCAATCCGTGTGGGGGGGCGGGGCCATGGCGAGCCCAGCGGCCAATCAGCTTTGTGTCACCGTAAGGACACAATGTCACCAGAAGGACACAATTTTGAAGCATGACAGACAGACAGACAGACAGAATAAGGCAATTATATATATAGATGCCCCCCATCCTTGTATATATGTTCCCATACTGGTAAACATGTCCCCATCCTGGTAAATTTGTCCCCCATCCTGGTATATATGTCTCTATGCTGTAAAATATGTTCCTTTCCTGGTATCCCCACCCTGGGCCACTCCTGGTTTATTTGTCCCCTTCCTGGTTTATATGTCCCCTCCTGGTAAATATGTCCCCATCCTGGTTTATATGGCCCACTCCTGGTTTGTATGTCCCCCTCCTGGTATATATGTCCCTATGCTGGTATATAGTTCCCCCTCCTGGAATATATGTCCACATCCTGGTTTATATGTTCCCCTCCTGGTATATATGTCCCACTCTTGGTATATATGTCCCCATCCTGGTTTACAAGTATCCCTCCTGGTATCTATGTCCACATCCTGGGCCCCTCCTGATATATATGTCTGTCTTCTATCTAGAGCGCAAGAAGAAAAAAACATTGCACTCCCACCTCCCCTGCTTAAACATCGTGCAGCGCCCTCTTCTGTAGCCAGCATGCAGTGGCCAGCAGCTAACATCAAAGTCCGTGCTATAGTTATGCATGACGTCACTGTCATGCACCGCTCTCAATTATTTGGACGTCAATATCAGCTGCTGGCCACGGTTCAGCTGGCAGCTTGTATTGCAGTGCAAGGACGCGGCGGGTCTCTGTGCCACAATGCATTTCGGCTGGATGTGCACCTGAGAAAGTACATTCACCTGAAGCAGGTGCAGGGGATAGTTGCCCCCCACTCCCTGGCCCAGTAGTGACCCCTGTTATTACGATCAGTTATTATGCCCTAAAACCCCACTCTGACAAAACACAAGGGGTAGGACAGGCCAGCACCTCGAAGGCATAGAGGAACAGTTCATGCCGTACTACCAGCTTGGATTCCCAATAGTTGTTCAGTACAGAGGAATCACAAAGAATGCTGTAACAGTTAGCTAGGTACCCCTTCATGATCTTCAAAAACACCTTTCCCTCCCTGTCAGAGTATACCACGCATCAGGACCTGGGAGCTGGGATAGTCTAATGAAAGTGTCCCAGACCTTTGATAGTGTTCCTCTGCCTGTGTTGGACCTGGTGTGTGTCTCCTTTGTCTCTCCTAGTTGGTTGCCCAAGGAACTATGACCTCTACCACCAGCATTGTCAGAGGGGAATTTTTGTACTAATTGTTTAACTAGAGTCTTCTGGTATTGCACCCCTTTTACTAGCCCTCTCAGCTGCAAGAAGAAGAGATGGAAATTTCTACTTGTAGTGTGGGTTGAGAAGGGTGAGCAACCAGAAATCAGTGTTATCCAAAATGCCTGTAACACAAAAGTCACGGGAAAAGCGGAGAGACATAAAGTCAGCCATGTGTGCCAGACTCCCAACATGCAAGACTTCCATGTCTCCCCAAGGATAACGATTCTCCATCCTCCTCATCAGCCCATCCACTCTGAACAGATGGGATGAAGCTGATGTGGTTAGTTCCCTCTGTAGCATAAGGCAACCATCTCCTGTTCCTCCTCTACCTCCTCCTCCTCCTCCTCAGCTTGCTTCTCATTATCACCCAATCCACGCTAATAAGTTGAGATGAGGGTGGGTTGGGTAGTATCACCCTGTGCACTTTCTTTCTCCATCTCGACCTGATCCACATGAAAAGCTTCCTCTTTAATTATGAGCAGTGAGAGTTTGACTAGCCATAGAAGTGGGATGGTTACGCTGATTATGACAACATCGCTGCTGGCCATCTTGGTTGATTCCTAAACGTTTTGTAGAACCTCACAGATATCAAACATCCATGGCCACATGTCAGTTCTTATGTACAGAGGCTGACTGGAATATCGACAGGCATGTTGTAGCTGGAATTCAATTACTGCCTTCTGATGCTCAGAAAGCCTTGCCAACATGTGTAATGTGGAGTTCCACCATGTGGGCACGTCGCACACCAGTCAGTGAGCTGACACTTACAAGAGCTGCTACAGCACTGCCAGAATTGTAGCAGTTGCACCTGACTTGTGGAAATGGGCATTATGTGGTGTACCTTCACAAGTAGCTCAAGCAAATTTGTCTAGGTTTTCATAAACCACTGAAGCAGTAAGTTCAAGACGTGGGTCAGGCATGGTATGTGTGTAAGCTTGCCAAGCTTCAGAGTCACCACCAGGTTACAGCTATTATTATATACGACCATGTCTGGTTGTAAGTTCAGCGAACAGACCTACAAATCTGTCTGGTCTGTTATAGCTTTCCATTAGCCTGCGGTGGTGTGGTGTTTGTCACCTAAACAAATTAGTTTCAGCAGAGCTTGTTGACGCTTCACAGTGCTACCAGCTTGCAAATTTAAGGACAATATACTCCGAGATGAAAATTCGTTGGAAGAGGATGAGGAGGAGAATGGGGGTGCAGGAACTGGTTCAGGAGGTGGATCTATGACCCTTAATCCTCAGCATTGGTAGCACATGTGCTGCCCCAGGGTCCAGCTCAGTTCTGGCCTCTACAAGGTTCATCCAGTGTGCTGTCAGAGAAATGTAGCATCACTGGCCACACAGCACTTGTCTATGTGTCGGTCATTAAGTGGACCGTCAAAGTAACTGAGTTGGTCAGACTAGTCTCCTTATGGAGACCTGACAAACCAGTCTGGTTTTCAGGGAGGGGACTTATAGCTGCAATGCGCCTCTGGGAATTATTCAAATTATCCCTCCAGTGAGGAAGGTGACAAACTCTAGTGCCACCTATTGGAAGTAGCAATCCCAAAAGTCAAAAGTGGCTTTTTAAACAAGCCTTTTCATAAGACTTAAGGATTTATTGCCAGATCAGAATCCCAATTTTCAGACACGGTGTTTCGGGGTGATTGCCCCTCGTCAGTGCAAAGTGTGGGTATCTGATCTGGCTTATAAGAAGCTATGTGGGGACCACGGGGAAGACTATTCTCCTTATGGAGACCTGACAAACCAGTCTGGTCCCCACATAGCATAGTTTGTCAGGTCTCCTCTCCATAAAGACAAAAGTCTTCCCCGTAGTCCTCACATAGCTGAAACTCTGCTGCCACACAGACAGTATGACTGTCCCATTAACCTACTCCCTGGGTCTACTCCTCCCCCCTGTCGTATTTATCCTTTGTCTCAGGCCGAGTGCCTGTGTAAATAAAGGAGAATCTGGCAAGAGGTTTAATTCAAAAGTCTGTCTTTCTCTCCGGAGCCAGTTTCTTCCTTGTCAAGAAAAAGGACGGGTCCCTTCCGCCATGTATCGACTACAGAGGTCTCAATCAAATCACAGTCAAGAACAAGTATCTGCTACTGCTTATACTGGAATTGTTCCACTGACTCGAAGATTCCAAGATATTTTCTAAGTTCAACAACAGAGGTGCCTACAATCTGATCCGGATGGAATGGAAAACGGCCTTCAACACCCGTGACGGCCACTATGAGTATCGGGTTATGCCATTCGGGCTTAGCAATGCCTCGGCAGTCTTTCAGGAATTCGCCAACATCAGAGAAAACTGTGGAGAAAAAGCAAAGCGCACATAGGGTCTTATCCGATGATAAAGCAAATATAAGGCAATAGGACAGGTGCTCACCTGTTACAGTTATGACAGGCACAACTCCTTGTAAAGCAGAAGCAAATGAATGCAAATGATGTGGTAAGCTGCAGCCCAGATATAGCCGTAGAAAACACAGGTAGGGTAAAAAGTCGGGTTTGATGCTGCGCTAAAAACCACAATTCCAAGTGTTGTAATAAATCCTTTTCTTTATTTTCAAAGGTCAACGCGTTTCAAAGGCATCTCCGCCTTCTTCATCAGGACAAAGAAACGAAAACAAGGTTAGGCTGTTCTTTTCATTTTTTTTGTCCTGATGAAGAATTATTACAACACTTGGAATTGTGGTTTTTAGCGCAGCATCAAACCCGACTTTTTACCTTACCTGTGTTTTCTAGGAATTCGCCAATGACATATTCCAAGATCTGCTATACACATGTGTGGTGGTGTACTTGGACGACATTTTTGTATTCTCACCAGACCTGCCTACACAGAGGAGGAATGTTCATCAGGTGCTGCAGGTTAAGGGAGAACCGTCTATATGCAAAATACGAAAGTGCCTTTTTGAGCATTCCTGTCTGTCTTTCTTAGGCTACATCATCTCAGATACTGGCCTGAGGGTGGATCCGGACACGTTATCAGCAGTACTAAACTGGCCTTGTCCCAACGGTCTGAAAGTGATCCGGCGGTCCCTCAGCTTTGCCAATTATTACAGGCAAGTCATTCCGTGGTACTCGTCCCTGGTTCTTCCCATATCAGCCTTGACCTGCAAAGGGGCGACTCTAAAAGCATGGATCCCAGAAGCAGAAGACACTCATCTCCTTTAAGCCTGCCTTCTCTTCGGGCCTCGGCGCTGCACAGACTAGAGACTAGCAAGCGAATTATTAAGGCAATGGATGACTCGTCCTCTGGTGCCAGAGTGGTGCCTACGCAGAAGTCGGCTATGGGTATGGCTGTAACTTGCAGATTATTTTCCAGGGCCTTCTCTCTGGCAGAGCAAAACTACTTGATTGACAACCAAAAATTGCTGGAGAGAAAATTGGCCTTGGAGCAGTGGCAATACCTTCTAGAGGGAGCGGTGCATCAAGTCATCATCTTCACCGACCACAAGAACCTGGCTTATCTCCAGTCAGCTCAGAGGTTGAACCCACACCAAGCCCAGTGGTCGCTGTTCTTCGCCCGGTTTGACTTCATCCTGCATTTCCACCCCGGTGGCTCGTATAGACGTGTCTTAAGTTCCCCCGGTAAGACTTTTTTGCTGAAGCAGATAGTAAGCGCGTTCTTCAGTGGGGTCATTCCTCAAGGCTGGCCGGTCATGCCGGATAGAAGAAATCCTTGCAGCTGATCTCTCAGTAGTCTATGCTATGCTGCGACAAGACATCCTGGAGTTTGTTTCATCCTGTCCCTCATATGTCCACAACAAGAGCTCAAAGAGGCTTCCTGCTTGTCCACTGCTTCCTTTACCGGTGCCATCTGCTCCTTGGCAGCATATTGGGATGGACTTTATTATCAACCTGAAGAATTCCTCTGATTGCACCACCATCAGGGTGGTGGTAGACAGATTTTCTAAAATGGCCCACTTCACACTGCTGACCAGTTTGAACTCTGTGTTAGCTGAGCTCTGAGCATATCTTCTGGCTGCATGGTCTACCACTCCACATTGTGTCTGACAGGTGTCGTTTACTTTGCGATTCTAGAGATCCACCTGTAAGCTGGTGGATGTCAAATTGGATTTCTCATCTGCCTACCATCCACAGTCCAACGGCTAAGTGAAATGGGTGTATCAGATCCTGACGAACTTCCTGCAGTACTTCGTCAGCGAGTATCAGAGTGACAAGTTCAAGTTCCTTCCTTGGGCAGAATTCTCTTATATTACTCACGCGAATGAGTCCTCCAACAAGTCTCAATTTTAGATAGTATATGGACAACAACCCAGAATCCCGTTTCCATTGGCCCTCACCTACGGCAATCCTGTGGCCAATTCCCTCATCAAAACTTTCTCTGACTTCTGGGCATAGACCAATTCTTCCTTGCAGCAGCCCTACATCTGTATGAAGAGGCATGCGGACAAAAAACGCCTAGATCCTCCTTCATTGCGGCCCAGAGACAAGGTATGGCTCTTTTCCAGATACGTCCGTCTCAAGGTGTCCTCATACAAGTTGGGTCCCCACTTTATCAATCTCTTTGAGGTGCCCCAGCAGATTAACAAAGTGTCCTATAAGCTCAAGCTGTCAGCCTTCCTATGCATCCTCAACTCGTTCCATGTATCCCTCCTCAAACCTGTCATCCTGATCCATTACTAGAGAGATTCAGGTTCTTTACCTTCTCCAGTCAGTGATGAAGACACCTATGAGATAAAGGCCATCCTTGCTGCTAATAAGGTCCAAGGTAAAACTTACTATGTGGTGGACTGGAAGGGGTTTGGATCTGAGGAGAGGTCATAGGAACCAATAGAGAATATTGATGCCCATCTTCTCCTTAAGAGGTTCTTGGAAAAGAGGCAACGCAAGAGGAGGTACTGTAATGCCCAGTTCGGCATCCCTGCACTGTTCTGCCCCCTGCCTGGCCACCCTGCGGTGCCCGCCCCATTCTTGGATCATGCTGCTATCTCCCAGGACCTGCACACATCTCCCATACCTCCTGGGAATGCCCGTAGGGTGCGCAATCAGCCACACCCCATTTTTTAAAGGGCCAGTGCGCCCAGACCTCGAAGTGACTCTCAGGTCAGCTGAAAAGTTTCAGGTCTTTAAGGTACCTTCCCCTTAAGTAAGGTGCCTGGACAACAAGTTAGTTATGTTGCTAGTTCTCAGGTCCTTACTGCTGCTGTCGCAGCTGCTATTGTGCTACATTCTGCTACTGATTTGTTTCTTTGCTTCAGTACATGCCTAAGCTGCTGCCACTGCTATGATCATCCACGCTGGCCGGCTACCACGATACCTGCTACTGCAATTATCCACATCAGTCTCTGCTGCCGTATCCAGTCATCCATAGCGAACGAACCCACGATTCCGCCTGCTGCTGCTGTCACTACAACCAGAGACTATATTGTATCTGTGAGCCAGCTGCCGAGGTACCGCAAATCCCCTGGGGGCTGCCCTCTGCCGATTGCTTACCAGCTTGTGCACCTGTTGCCACCTCCAGTTGAGGTAGTGAAGATTCAGCTGCCGGACCAGTTCGCTCCGTCAGGCAAGTGAACAGTACCTTTGGTCCAGTGGACCCACTAATAACGTGCTCGCCCCTTGAGCATAACAGCTGGGATGGGTTACAGGACAATCGGCAAGCAGCTTAGTAAGAAGGCAACAACTATTGGCACAATAATTAGAAAATGAAAGAAACCCAAGATGACTGTCAATCTTACTCGGTCTGGGACTCCATCCAAGATCTCCATGTAAGATCTGTCATAACCAGATAACTAAACTATGGTTGCATGCTCACCTGTACGGCTGTAAATGTAGAGTATTGTAAAAGCAAAATGTCATAGAATAAAGCCCATTAGCAGCCACCATAAACATTGTCAATCATTAAAGGGTTAATGTTGCTAAATTGAATCTGAAACAATATTAAAATATTGCACAACTTGGCTTTGGACATATTCAACATGTACTGTATGTTGTGAGAATTTCCTGCCATTTACACATTAGAGCTTATACTGTACATGGTATGTATCTGGAAATCTGTATGTACAGTGCCTACAAGTAGTATTCAACCCCCTGCAGATTTAGCAGGTTTGATAAGATGCAAATAAGTTAGAGCCTGCAAACTTCAAACAAGAGCAGGATTTATTAACAGATGCATAAATCTTACAAACCAACAAGTTATGTTGCTCAGTTAAATTTTAATAAATTTTCAACATAAAAGTGTGGGTCAATTATTATTCAACCCCTAGGTTTAATATTTTGTGGAATAACCCTTGTTTGCAATTACAGCTAATAATCGTCTTTTATAAGACCTGATCAGGTCGGCACAGGTCTCTGGAGTTATCTTGGCCCACTCCTCCATGCAGATCTTCTCCAAGTTATCTAGGTTCTTTGGGTATCTCATGTGGACTTTAATCTTGAGCTCCTTCCACAAGTTTTCAATTGGGTTAAGGTCAGGAGACTGACTAGGCCACTGCAACACCTTGATTTTTTCCCTCTTGAACCAGGCCTTGGTTTTCTTGGCTGTGTGCTTTGGGTCATTGTCTTGTTGGAAGATGAAATGACGACCCATCTTAAGATCCTTGATGGAGGAGCGGAGGTTCTTGGCCAAAATCTCCAGGTAGGCCGTGCTATCCATCTTCCCATGGATGCGGACCAGATGGCCAGGCCCCTTGGCTGAGAAACAGCCCCACAGCATGATGCTGCCATCACCATGCTTGACTGTAGGGATGGTATTTTTGGGGTCATATGCAGTGCCATCCAGTCTCCAAACGTCACCTGTGTGGTTGGCACCAAAGATCTCGATCTTGGTCTCATCAGACCAGAGAACCTTGAACCAGTCTGTCTCAGAGTCCTCCAAGTGATCATGAGCAAACTGTAGACGAGCCTTGACATGACGCTTTGAAAGTAAAGGTACCTTACGGGCTCGTCTGGAACGGAGACCATTGCGGTGGAGTACGTTACTTATGGTATTGACTGAAACCAATGTCCCCACTGCCATGAGATCTTCCCGGAGCTCCTTCCTTGTTGTCCTTGGGTTAGCCTTGACTCTTCGGACAAGCCTGGCCTCGGCACGGGAGGAAACTTTCAAAGGCTGTCCAGGCCGTGGAAGGCTAACAATAGTTCCATAAGCCTTCCACTTCCGGGTGATGCTCCCAACAGTGGAGACAGGTAGGCCCAACTCCTTGGAAAGGGTTTTGTACCCCTTGCCAGCCTTGTGACCCTCCACGATCTTGTCTCTGATGGCCTTGGAATGCTCCTTTGTCTTTTCTTGTTGACCATGTATGAGTGCTGTTCACAAGTTTGGGGAGTGTCTTAATTAGTCAGAAAAGGCTGGAAAAAGAGATAATTAATCCAAACATGTGAAGCTCATTGTTCTTTGTGCCTGAAATACTTCTTAATACTTTAGGGGAACCAAACAGAATTCTGGTGGTTTGAGGGGTTGAATAATAAATGACCCTCTGAATAAACTTTTCTCAATTTAAAAAAAAAAATAAAAAAAGAAATAACATTCTTTTTTGCTGCAGTGCATTTCACACTTCCAGGCTGATCTACAGTCCAAATGTCACAATGCCAAGTTAATTCCGAATGTGTAAACCTGTTAAATCTGCAGGGGGTTGAAGACTACTTGTAGGCACTGTAAAAGGGTTTAACGCTACCTAAAAGCAATAGACCTTTTTTTTTTTCAATACTTTGGAAAGGAATGGATTTTTTCCTGATTTTTCAACGTATTTGGCAAGCACTGTCTTTTCCATCTCATATCAATAAATATGATTTTATTTGGCAAGAGGCATTCTTATCATTATCAAATGACCATGGTCCATTCTCCCTGCAGGAGAATAGAACAGCAGGGATTGCATTAGACGAATTAAGACGGGGAAATAAGAATGACTGATGGAGATTACATTATGTCCAAAGGTGGATAGGATCACCTACACATTTAGGGAGGTGTCCATCTAAATTTAGCAAAAGGGGTAAAAAAGCAACGCATTGATGTATTGGACAAATGAATTCATTTTTATAGAATTGCTTTTAAATGAAGGTTTCTGCCACACTCGGATGTATCAAATCTTACCTATTAGACATGTTGTCTGGGAATTAAAACTAGTTTTACGTAACTAAATAATCCCTTGATTTAAATGTCTTTCTGTCACATCACATTTGTGTGAGAGAGATTAATAGTGTGATACATTTTCTAAACAGAGAATGGCAATTCCGGCTGTAAATGAACAGAAAGTGCTTGAGTTGGATGTGTAATGCACATTCTGTCCTTGGCTGTCATTGTCCATCTAGCTAAGTTCGGACCACTTAGCAACCATTCCACAGTTAACTCTCACTGCTTAAAGAGCTTGTTGTGGGAGTTTGCATGTCATGTATTGCATTCATTGCATGCTTCAACAGAAATAGACTTAATCGATCTGCATAGCCATTGACTTTCTCTACTGACAGGATGATAGCTATGAGTCCCCTGCCGGTCACCGCTCCCCCACCTACCCTCCTGCACTGTCATGTCATAGTTCCTTGTGGACAAGTAACTAGGAGAAAATAGCTGTTGACAAACACTAATGCTAATCATAGGAAACGGAGCAGTTGTCTTGTGGCAGCTGCTCTGTTTTGTCCATCCTGAAGGGACAAATCCTATTAAAAGCTCAGGTCCTAATGGATGGTATGTTCAACTACTGGACTGGCTGGACACCAAGCACAGTGATACCTACTAAGTATTGAGATTGGATCTCGGAGATGGGAATAGCTCTTTAATGCTTTGTATTTAATTCATTGATATTTCCAATATGATTCTTGTGTTTCGGTACAGTAAGCTTATTAAAAGCAGTTCTAATGTGATGATAATAAAGCAGGTAAGACTTCTCAGGAGAGGCCAGGACAGGCAGGATGACATTTATAACATTTATGGTGTGCCTGTCATATCAACAGGCTGGGACCTTCCTGACATCGGTGCTGGACCAGCTGGCAAATTTAGCATGAATGAAAACCTAGTCTTATACTAATCTGCAAAGATTTTCGTGTCTGTGAGGGTAAAACGACACGTCCATACTAAAATATGAGATCACCTCATTGACATCATTTAGAACGGGTAAGGTTGCCCCGGTGCTCCATTTGCGACAGGCCTTAACCATCCTACGCATGTTTGTTTTGACAATACCATGAAAGTAAAGTGTATAAATTGTGTGATATTCTGCTGCTCATTAAGCGCTCATCATACAGCTTTGTGCTTCCCGGCTGATATAGACGGATATTTCACAGTAATGAGCACACTGCTTTTGACTTCTTGCTTAATTAAGAAATATTTTCTTCTGTTTGGGCAGTTCATGGGAGGATTATTGTTCTACCTCAAACCTCTCTTCTAACCTTGGAAAGATATCTATCATGCATTACCTCAGGATAGGAAAAATAAAATGGGAAACTTCAACACGCGACTGACAAGATAGGTTGCTATGGTTACTTAAGCTTTTTTTTTTAACTTTTCCATTTGCAGTTGCAAAGCACTTGAAAAGTGTCATCTCTGAATGAATATTATATCAAAGCTATTTTGCTTCTTCCCGTTGAAAAAAACCCAGACTTCCTGATTAACATTGTCTACTTATTTATAATTTCCAGATCATGTACCTGTTTACTGGTGACTAGTGATGCGTGAGCACTACCATGCTCCAGTGCTCGGTACTTGTAACGACTAGTGATGAGTGAGCACTACCATACACGAGTGATCGGTACTTGTAATGACTAGTGATGAGCGAGCACTACCATGCTCCAGTGCTCAGTACGTGTAACGACTAGTGATGATTGAGCACTACCATGCTCCAGTGCTCAGTACTTGTAACGACTAGTGATGATTGAGCACTACCATGCTCCAGTGCTCAGTACTTGTAACGACTAGTGATGATCGAGCACTACCATGCTCCAGTGCTCAGTACTTGTAACGACTAGTGATGAGCGAGCACTGCCATGCTCAGGTGCTCGGTACTTGTAACGACTAGGGATGAGCAAGCACTATGATGTTCCAGTGCTCGGTACTTGTAATGACTAGTGATGAGCGAGCACTACCATGCTCCAGTGCTCAGTAGTAGTACTTGTAACGACTAGTGATAAGCAAGCACTACCATACTACAATGCTCAGTACTTGTATCAACTAGTAATGAGCGAGCACTACCATGCTCAGGTGCTCGGTACTTGTAATGACTAGTGATGAGCGAGCACTACCATGCTCCAGTGCTCAGTACTTGTAACGACTAGTGATGATCGAGCACTACCATGCTCCAGTGCTCAGTACTTGTAACGACTAGTGATGAGCGAGCACTGCCATGCTCAGGTGCTCGGTACTTGTAACGACTAGGGATGAGCAAGCACTATGATGTTCCAGTGCTCGGTACTTGTAATGACTAGTGATGAGCGAGCACTACCATGCTCCAGTGCTCAGTAGTAGTACTTGTAACGACTAGTGATAAGCAAGCACTACCATACTACAATGCTCAGTACTTGTATCAACTAGTAATGAGCGAGCACTACCATGCTCAGGTGCTCGGTACTTGTAATGACTAGTGATGAGCGAGCACTACCATGCTCCAGTGCTCAGTACTTGTAACGACTAGTGATGATCGAGCACTACCATGCTCCAGTGCTCAGTACTTGTAACGACTAGTGATGAGCGAGCACTGCCATGCTCAGGTGCTCGGTACTTGTAACGACTAGGGATGAGCAAGCACTATGATGTTCCAGTGCTCGGTACTTGTAATGACTAGTGATGAGCGAGCACTACCATGCTCCAGTGCTCAGTAGTAGTACTTGTAACGACTAGTGATAAGCAAGCACTACCATACTACAATGCTCAGTACTTGTATCAACTAGTAATGAGCGAGCACTACCATGCTCAGGTGCTCGGTACTTGTAATGACTAGTGATGAGCGAGCACTATCATACTTGGTTCTCCTAATAACTAGTGATGAGCGAATACTACTATTCTCAGTATTCCTAAGGACTAGTGATGAGCAAGCACTACCCTGATTGGTATTCCTAACGACTAGTGATGAGCAAGCACTACCATGCTTGGTATTCCTAATATGACTAGTGATGAGCGAGCACTACCATGATTGGTATTCCTAAAGACTAGTGATGAGCAAGCACTACCATGGTCTGGTCTCCTAATGACTGAGCGAGCACTGCCATGCTTGATACTCGTAATGACTAGTGATGAGCAAGCACTACCACACTCAGGTGCTCGGTACTTGTAACGACTAGTGATTAGCGAGCACTACCATGCTCAGTGTTCCTAACGACTAGTGATGAGCGAGCACTGCCATGCTCAGTTCTCCTAACGACTAGTGATGAGCGAGCACTACCATGCTTGGGTGCTCGGTACTCGTAACGACTATTGATGAGCGAGCATTACCAGGCTCAGTACTCATAACGGCTTGTGATGAGCAAGCACTACCATGCTCAGGTGCTTGGTATTTGTAATGACTCGTGATGAGCTAGCACTACCATGCTCGGTACTCTTAACGACTAGTGATGAGCAAGCACTACCATGCTTGATACTCATAATGACTAGTGATGAACAAGCACTACCATGCTCAGGTGCTCGGAACTTGTAACGACTAGTGATGAGGAAGTTCTACCATGCTCGATACTCGTAACGACTAGTGATGTGCGAGCACTACCATCTTTGGGTGCTCGGTACTCGTTAAGAGCTATTAGACGCCGAGACGGGCGTGACTCGTGTACCGTGTATAATGGAAGTCAATGGGGGTCTCAAGCATTTTTTTTGGGACATTTTTCATAGGAGATTGTGATTTGTTCTATACAGAGAAGTGGTGATGGAATTTTTTCCCCGTTATCCTGTACACTATATGGTAAAATGAATGCTTTAATTCAACAGTAAAAATCCCACTTAAAACAATTCGTCATTTGGCTATATTGATGGAAATATAATAATGTTTTGGCTCTTGAAGGAAAGGGATACAAAAACACCAAAATAATTATAAATTGTAAATGACTGATAGCACCTGTGTTTATATCATTTGTGAAAGTGGGTACATTTTTCTAAAATGATTTTAGGAAATTATTTTTTTTTCTTTTACAAAAACTTAAGAAATAGCAATAAAAAACACCCAAAAACAAACAAATGCACTTGTAATATATTTTCATGCATTTAATATAACTACAAGACAATGCATACATATACTGTAACTAGGCTGTTAACGTCTCTTAGTTACTTCTCCCCCCCTCAAGTGGTTTCTACAGACAGGAAAGCTAAGAATTCTCGCACACTGAGTGACCTTTGCAATAGCATTAAGATCTCCCAGAATAATAAAAGAACAGTGGGTTTCGGAGAAGTTAAGCTCTATATGAGATTTTCCAGAAAAAAAAAATTTGCTCCTTACTCCCAACTCTAACAGTCAGTTTTATTCAGTACTAAGGTCACGTCAGACTTCTTGTTTTCTTTTGAACACTGACCTGAAAAAATCGGTCTTGTAGAGAATATAATATGTAAATGGTGGTGTTGTATACCAGGCGTAGGAATAGTTATGCTTCTATATATAGCCATGAATAAATACACATATACATTAAACAGCCACAACATTAAAACCACCTGCATATACTAAGTATATTCCATTCATGCTGCCACAATAGCTCTGAACAGTTCAGAAGTTTAGCATTACCTTTTCTTAGATATAGTAATTCTGTTGGATTGAACCAAACAGGATAGGCTTCAAATTATATGTTCATCAAAGAGCCTTGGGCACCCGTGAAACCTATAGCGGTTTACTTTGTAGCCTTCCTTGGTCTGCTTTTGTTAGTACTAACCAATGTAGCACTCGGGGTAAAAATTCAGTTTGGTGTCCCCCCCCACGTGCAGTTTAAGTAGTCGTCATGTGACAACTGTGTCCACACCCATCCCCCTCGCTTCCCACACTGTATCTGCCGTCATTCCCCCCTCGCTCCTCACACTGTTTCTTTATACATTCCCCCCTCTCTTTTCATACTGTGTCCCCACCCATTCCCTTCTTCGTTTCCTAAACTGTGTCCTCAAATTCCCTCTTCTCGCTCCATATTCTGTGTGAGCACCCATCTTCCCCTCACTCATCATTTTTTGCCCTCAAATAACTCTGTCCCATCAATTACAGTATATCTTCGGTGTCTTCAGCTCCACTGGAGCAATTACCATCAATGCTGTCTGCGCCTCTGACTAGTGATGTCACCAATGTGATCAGATGACCTGATCACTCTGCTGACGTGGCCCTGACCCAGAAGTGCCAGTGGTCAGGGCTTCACTTGTGCTCATGACTGAAAGGCTCAAGTTCAATTTATCATTGGGAGCCAGCACGCTGGATTTTCTCATAGCCAGCAGTAAGCTTGACAACGGGCTCAGAGAACTGCCGAATGCCAGTCTGGGAGGACAGAAAAGTGCAGCTGCTGTGAAGACACCTCGGACTGCTGCATCAGTGGATCAGACGACAGCGCCCGGAGCAAATTCCCCACTCACCCTCCCTGGATACGCCCCTGCATACGAGGATCACACACGCTCTTCAAATCGCTGCAGAAACACTGCATAATCCATCCGCACATTGCGTTTGAGTGCGCAGCGATTTGCATGCTGAAATTTTGATCCAAATTATTGCGCTCAAAAAAGCAACATGTCACTTATTTTGTGCGCCTTGGATACTGCTCCTACTCTGTCTATGGGAGAGGCAGCATCCAGAGCGCATAAAATCAGCAGCTGTTCTGCAGACACACTGCATCCATTACGCAGTGTTTCTGCAGCGATTTGCAGAGCACATGCACTGCCAAATCACTGCAGAATATTCAGCATGGACACTACGCAATGTTCCCACATAGCCTTAAGGGTACTTTACACGCTGCGACATCGCTAGCAATCTCATTAGCGATGTGAAATTTTAGATCGCAAGCGCGATCTTTTGAGATCGCACATAGGTCATTTTACGCATGTGCGATCTCGAAAGATCGCGCTTGCGATCTAGATTTTCACATCGCTAATGAGATCGCTAGCGATGTCGCAGTGTGTAAAGTACCCTTTAGGCTATGTTCACACGTTGCATATTGCTGCCTTTTTGCATTTTTTCAGGAGTTTTATGCAACTTTTATTATGCTTTTTACAGTTCTAGCAAAACCTCTGAGATTTCTGAATTTTTTTTAGCTGACTGAAGTGGAAAACTGCTGCGTTTTTGAAAGAAGCAGCATGTCAATTCTTTCAGTGGCGGTTTTCACCATTGAAAGCAATGAGAAATTCCAAAAGCGCTGCAAATATGCAACAGTTGCGTTATGGCTATGATTTTGCTAATTTTGTGGTGAATGAAAATAACTTTATTTAAACATCTACTGTATACAAATGACACCAAAAACGCAGCCAAAAAAGGAACAAGAAAAGCAGCAAAAAAGCAGCAAAAACACAGTAAAATCTGCTTTTTGGAAGATTTTTTCCTACCAAGAGATCAGGTTTTGATGCAGAAAAAAGCAGCAAAAATGTGTGAAGATAGCCATAAATTGCGATTTGTATAGGGGTTATACCCCCAGAAGCTAGGTGCTTAATTTGGCCTGACAGACTCCATTTAATATATTAAAAAATATATTCAATATATATGATAAATTGATCATTTACCTGTTCTACCAAATGTGCAGTTATATTAGAAAAGATCTCTGATAAATACAAAAACCTTTAAATGACTGCATCTACCATTGCTATGGCAGACATTGAACAATGGAGCAAACTGTGTTAGGCCAGAGTCACACTTGCGAGTGCCTCGCGTGTAACTCGCGCGAGTCTCTCATTGAATCACCCGGCATGGACTCGCACTGTCCTGACAGGAGCGGGTCGGTTGCATGTATGTCTATGCAGCTGAGACGCTCCTGTCCGGAGAGTGTGAGTCCATGCCGGGTGATTCAATGAGAGACTCGTGCGAGTTACACGCGAGGCACTCGCAAGTGTGACTCTGGCCTTATGATCAATTCACCCAGTGGGCTAGAAGGCAGATGAGAAAGTCACAGAAAATCCGTACCTTCCACCCATATTAATTCAAATGGGAAGTGGAATATTCTGCAGGTCTACGAGTAACAATTGTGCTCTTCTTATATTGTGTACATTTTTTCTTTAACATTGCTATATACGTAATGTTATTATAATTATACAGACATGATGTATAGATAGGAAGCTCCCTTTAACAACCGAGGGGATTATCATCAGCAGAGTGGTGGGAGAAGATACTGTAGATAAATAGTTAGATAGACAGACAGATAGATAGATAGATAGACAGACAGACAGACAGACAGACATCATAGATAGATAGATAGATAGATAGATAGATAGATAGATCCCCACAGCCCCAGCCCCTAATGTACACCTGCTTTGGCAAAACTAATTTGTATTTGGTCCTGCCAATAAAGCTTATTTGATTTGATTTGATTTGATAGATAGATAGATATATAGATAGATAGATAGATAGAGCTATCAATGTGGCAGGATACATTGCATGTAATGTGCAGGTGCTTCTGGTGTACTGTGTCTCTGAGGGGACATGTCAGACTAATCTACCTTTATGTGATTAGCGAATTATACTTGCTTCATCATAAGAATGTAAAAAGACCGTGATGGCGCCCTTAGACACATTACAGCAACTACAATGTTTAGAAACATAAGAAAGTACAGTATTATCAAAATGCACCACCCTTTGAGTAAATTATTGATCCCCTTGTATTCCAAGCATGAAGGTGGTAGAGAAACATTACTAACATTTTTAGCAAGTTCTGCCAAATTTATTATTATAGATGCACCATTTTGATGAATTTACTTATTTTTTGCAAACTCCTAAATGCAGACATCCTTAAACATTATTTATAATTCTATCCCAGTGTTTCATTTCAAAGGTTTTCCAAAAATCAGTAGTGCTCAGATTACGTAATACTTAAAGATAATTTGTCAGCAGGATTTTGCTATGTAATCTGAAGACAACAGGAGATAGGGGCTCAAATACAGCTTTCAGTGACATGTCATTTATTAAGCTGTGTTCTGTTGTTTACTTACAATAAACATTTTATCACTAGGACATTACCATTGCTGTGATAGCTGTCTCATGCCAAATCGTCCAACTACATCCCCTCATCTGATAAGCAGCTCACTGTCAATATACAATGTACACAGAAAGCTGTGATGTGGGCAAAGTTACTTCTTTGAGTTCTGCTACATGCTATATCTAAAAACTCTTTGGCTCAGCTGCTGCACCCAGTAAACTAAGTGATAAATTGTTGGATTCAGGATCTTTTTTCTTACATTATGCTTTTCTCAGATGAGGTAGCAGAATCCTGGTGACAGATTCCCTTTAAGAATTACTTACCTTTCCTATTTGATTTCATTTATTAGAACAATGAGAAAAATATAGGGGTTATTCAGACCTCTGTGAATCCAAGAACAGAACACATACCCATTAAAGTTTATGGACAGAGGGTAATCCAGCATGTTGCTGGATTACCCTCTGTCTACAATCTGGATTGCCAGTATACCCTTTCCCTTGCACAAGTCCTGGATACGGTGACGCCTCCTTTGGCTACAGGTGAGCAGATACCAATCTTTCTTTTTGTCCATTAAAGTTTATGGTATTATTCACAAATCTGGGTTTTAATTAAAATATAACTGTGTATACTCTTCGCCTCTAGTAGTGCCATTGAAGCGATGTTGGTGCTGATGTTTGTGGAAAGTGATATAACTTGTGTCACGTGATGGCTGCAGTCTTTGAGAGGCTGTTCAGCAACTGCTGGACATCAATATACCGTCAGGGTGGATGTCCTATCTGTAGTAAAGACTGCAGTTGATGAACAGATGCCCATTGGCTGCATCTTGCATGTAAGTCATGTCCCTCTCTGGAAAAATGGGCCGACATTGCTGGAAAATAACCACGGCAGGAGGTGAGCATATGCATTTTTTCATTTTAATCAGGGTCCCGCATTGATTAAGCTGGTGTTTTCAAGAAGTTGACAACCCCTTTCAGACATTCTAGTCTCAGTTTACACTGACTTAAAATCTTACTAAAATTGGCCTTTGAAAATAAATAATATGTATAATATAATATATGTGATATTTCTTTTCTCTTTGGCTACATACTATTATTTAAAGGCATATCCATCATCAAAGTAAAAGTGGACGTTTTTGCTACAGTCACCATTCAGCTGTGACCTGTCATTTATATACAGGCATGACATCTGCTGATCAAGTCTGACACTCTGCATGTAGCTGGTGACGCCTGACACACTGGCCCTTGTTATAAAGTCCCATGGAGATTTGGTTTGTTTTCTACTGGTAGTAAGAGAATTGAAGATATGGGCTCAGGTGCCGCATAAGTGAGCACCCAGATCCTATTAGGCAGAGAATGAAGGTTGATCCAAATCACTATTATTTTGATGGGGACTGTTATTATTAGCATAAAGCACATATACACATTAAATTTCAATCCAGTTATCAAAAGTAAGCTATAGATTTGTATGTGCTGGGTAAGAGCACATACATACATCTGGGTAAGCTGTAGAAATGTATGTGCTGAGTAAGAGCACATACATACAACTGGGTAAGCTTTAAAAATGTATATGCTGTGTAAGAGCACATACATACAGCTGGGTAAGCTTTAAAAATGTATATGCTGTGTAAGAGCACATACATACAGCTGGGTAAGCTTTAGAAATGTTCAGTATGTGCTTGGGGAAGAGCACATACATACAGCTGGGTAAGCTTTAGAAATGTATATGCTGTGTAAGAGCACATACATCCAGCTGTGTAAGCTTTAAAAATGTATATGCTGTGTAAGAGCACATACATACAGCTGTGTAAGCTTTAGAAATGTTCAGTATGTGCTTGGGGAAGAGCACATATATACAGCTGGGTAAGCTGTAGAAATGTATGTGCTGGGTAAGAGCACATACATACAGCTGGGTAAGCTTTAGAAATGTACAGTATGTGCTTGGGGAAGAGCACATTCATACATCTGGGTAAGCTTTAGAAATGTACAGTATGTGCTTGGGGAAGAGCACATATATATAGCTGGGTAAGCTTTAAGCTGGCTTTACACGAGGCGATAGATTGTGCGATATGTCGTCGGGGTCACGGTTTTCGTGACACACATCCGGCATACCGCACGATGTCGTCTCGTGTGACACCTCCTAGCGACGCAGTAACGCTCACAAATCGTGAGTCGTGTACTCGTCGCTAGGTTTCATAAAATTGTTTAATTATAATGGCAGAGCTTGTTCATCGTTGACGTGGCATCACACGTTGCTCCGTGTGACACCACGGGAACGATGAACAGCAGCTTTACCTGCCTCGCGCGGCACCCGACGGCTTAATGGAAGGAAGGAGGTGGGTGGGATGTTTACATTCCGCTCATCTCCGCCCCTCCAGTTCTATTGGCCGCCTGCCGTGTGACGTCGCTGTGATGCCGAATGTCCCGCCCACTCCAGGAAGTGGACGTTCGTCACCCACAGCGAGGTCGTCCGGTAGGTAAGTATGTGTGATGGGGGGTAAACGACTTTGTGCGCCATGGGCAACTAATTGCCCGTGACGCAAAAATGACAGGGGCGGGTACGATCGATTGTGCTATCGCACAATCTATCGTCTCGTGTAAAGCAGGCTTTAGAAATGTACAGTATGTGCTTGGGGAAGAGCACATACATACAACTGGGTAGCTGTAGAAATGTATATGCTGGGTAAGAGCACATACATACAGCTGGGTAAGCTTTAGAAATGTATGTGCTGGATAAGAGAAAATAAGTACTGACCATAGTAGTGATCATTAAACAATTGATTGTCTATAGATTTTGCAAATTCCTCTTAGATGTATTTTTACTTTATCTACATAGGTGTTTAAGAAGCTTTTGTTTGGATTATGCTTTTTCCATGCACTTGTTCAAGAGAGGCGCACGTATGGATCCCTTGGTTGGAACATACCCTATGAATTCAATGACTCGGACTTAAAAATCAGTGCCAATCAACTCCAGGTAACCTATGTCACATCTTGTTAAATGTGATTACATGATGTATTGATGAGCAAAGATATCTTCATCAATGCAAACTTTGTGTGCTTTATGCGGCGCCTAAAGGGGTTGTCCGGCCTAAATTCTCAAGTCTGCAGTCGCTGTATGTGTCACTTTATATGATTGAAGACTTGTGAATTCTCACAGTGCACACAATGTAAGGATTCAGAGCCAGGAACGGCAGTCAGTATGTGATATCCAGACTCCCGGCCAGAATTTAGATGGGTGCGGCCTTGCTTAATATTCAGTGACTGCAGACTTGTCTGTTACATCTCGTGGCTCTCCTGAGGCAAGGACTGAGGCAGTCTCCCATTCCTTGCCTGCCACGAGCACTCCTGCTCAGCAGCGCCAAAGGTCTGCCAGACTGCGCAGTGTGCAGGAGATACCTTCTCAGAGAGGCAGCAGAAGGTTGACACAAAGTGGTTCTCTTGTTACAAGGAGTGAAGCTGTCTCCCATTCCTGGCCTGCCGCAGACTCTCCTGCTCAGCGGGCCCGAAGGTCTGCAAGGCTGCGCAATGTGCAGAGGTTTACTGCTCAGGGAAGCAGTGAGATTCCCGTTATCTCTGCACATTGTGAGACCGAGGATTCCGCCTCTATTTCCCAGAGGCAGGAGGGTGAGCATGTGCAATGCGTGGTGGGTCCTGATTCGCTCACTGACGTCACACGGCTTGATGACAAGGCTGGTGACGTGGTGAATCCTGACTGGCCAGGCTGGGACGTCGTGGACCCTGATTGGGTCAAGTCCGTCATCTCCGCCTTGCGCCCGCCCTCGGGTGGAGCTGCACCTCCTTAAAAGCTCCCCCTGCCATCATGGCGGCGCGCGACCGTCCTTCTATGTTTGGATGTCTGGCAGCGTGCTGCCACGCCACTGCTCAGGCATTACTGTCTCTTGTGGGCTTGGCCCTTGCTGCTCCGGCAGTACCTCGTTTGCAGGCCGTGTTCCTGCCTTGCTGCTCCGGCAGTACCCCCGTCAACAGGCCGTGTTCCTGTCCCAGGTGAGCTCCTCAAGTCTCCATTGGACTCACCTGGTTATTGAAAGCACACGTGCGTGGGCACCTCTGTGCTACCCTCGTGCCATATTCTCGTGACTTCCACTGGCACACGTGCGTGGGCACCTCTGTGCTTCCCCGTGCAACAGGTACACCGAGCCGTGAGATCTGTGCCATACAACCCTCACGGGTTAGGGCAGATCGGTGTACATAGATCGTCTGTGACATTCCAGACGATCGCTAGCAGCAACCCGCTCACTCTTCACCCACCATAGCGGCGGTCCCTTACACCGCACAGTGGACCTTGACCGGCGGAAGCAGTCCATTTCCCATCTTGGCACGCTTCCCCGGGTCCCCCTCGTAACATTACGGTCACGCCAAAGGTCTGGCTATGGCTGAAGAGCAGCAGCAGTTGCTGCGTTATGTGCAGCAGTTGGAGTCACGATTGGCAGCAGTGGAGCAGTCTTCCTCCGATAAGACTACTCTGACGACAGTCGCCACCCAGGCGGCTATCCAGGCTGTGCTATTGGGCGGAAGGTCTCCTCGCCTTGCGCTTCCAGAGCGCTTTAGCGGCAACAGCTCTGAGTGCCGTGGTTTTATAAACCAGGTTACCACCTACTTAGAGCTGTCCGCGACTCTTTACGCTACCGAGAAGGCGAAGGTAGCCTTCGTCCAGTCCCTGCTCACAGGGAGAGCGCTGAAGTGGTCCACGCCGTTGTGGGAGCGCGGAGATCGTGTGGTGAATAACTTAGCAGCTTATCTTGGGGCCATGAGAATGGTGTTCCTCGGGCCTCAAGTCACCCACGATTCCGCGCTGCGCCTCCTACGACTTCGGCAAGGGTCTGCTTCAGTCGGGGACTTTGCTGTACACTTTAGGACACTGGCCACAGAGCTGGACTGGCCGGATAAGGTCCTTGTCCCTGTGTTTTGGGAGGGTCTGGCAGGGTTTGTCAAAGACGCACTGGCCACACGTGAGGTGCCTGCCACTTTAGAGTCCTTGATTCAGGTTGCCTCTCGCATAGACATCCGCCAGGCGGAGCAAAGGCTCGAGGTCTCTTCAGCACCCACGTCTTCTCGGCCTAAAAAGCGTCTGACTCCCGTCTTCCATCAGACAGGTCCCCCAGCCAGTCCTGTAGGCGACTCCGTGGAGTCAATGGAGGTGTCCAAGGTGGTCTCCTCTGCCTCAGGTTCTCGGTCTTGTGTCATCTGCTTTTCCTGTGGGCAGAGGGGACACATAGCTACCCGATGTCCCAAACCGTCGGGAAAAGACAGCGTCTAGTTTCTATCAGAGGGGGGACTCTAGACGCTACTTCTCCCTCTAGGTTGACTATCAGCGCCCAGTTGCAGTTCGGCACTACTCTCTTCTCTGCACTGGCTTGCTTGGACTCAGGCGCTGAAGGCAATTTCATCTCGACCTCCCTGGCAACCCGATACTCAGTTCCCCTGGTTCTGTTGCCCAAGCCACTCAGGGTCAGGGTAGTCGACGGGTCCATACTACTCGATCCTATCACCCAGATCACCATCCCTCTCAGGATGGATGTACCACCAGGACACCATGAGCAGGTGTCCTTCCTGGTGCTTCCAGGGGGGACGGATGAGATCCTACTGGGCCTTCCCTGGTTGAGACAGCATGCTCCTATACTCAACTGGGCAACAGGGGAGATCTCATCCTGGGCAGGATCCTGTAGAGAGCACCTCGTGACTACCGAACCACCCGCTACCATTAGGTCGGTTGGGTCCTCAGGGAATACTGAGGGGCCGGGTTTACCGACACCTTATGAGGCCTACAGGGATGTCTTTTCCAAAAGGGCCGCAGATACTCTTCCTCCCCACCGGCCATATGATTGCCGAATAGACCTGAAGCCAGGCTCCGAGCCCCCCAGGGGCAGAGTGTATCCACTCTCTGCTCCAGAGACGGAGGCTATGTCCAAGTATATTCAGGACAGCCTGGCGAAGGGGTTCATTCGCAAGTCTATTTCACCGGCTGGTGCAGGGTTCTTTTTTGTGCAGAAGAAGGAAGGGGATCTGCGCCCCTGTATCGATTACAGGGGATTAAATGCAATCACAATCAAGAACAAATACCCTTTGCCCCTCATTACTGAGCTATTTGATCGATTCCGCGGGGCAAAGGTCTTCACAAAGCTGGATCTACGCGGGGCGTATAATCTAGTGCGAGTCCGAAAGGGCGATGAGTGGAAGACCGCCTTTAACACCAGGGACGGTCACTACGAGTATCTAGTAATGCCCTTCGGACTCTGCAATGCCCCCGCCGTATTTCAAGACTTTGTGAATGACATTTTCCGGGATTTGTATCTTTCCGTGGTTGCATACCTGGATGACATTCTTATCTTCTCCCCCGATCTTACCACCCATCGGAGGGATATCATCCGAGTACTTAAGAGGCTCCGCACCCATTCGTTATATGCTAAGCTGGAAAAGTGCGTTTTTGAACAGGAATCCTTGCCGTTCCTGGGGTACATAGTGTCCAGTCAGGGGTTAGCAATGGATCCGAGGAAGTTGGAAACAGTGATGAACTGGCCTGAGCCCCGCTCGCTGAAGGCGATCCAGCGATTCTTGGGGTTTATCAATTATTATCGCCAGTTCATTCCCAACTTCTCGACGGTGGCAGCACCCATCATTGCCCTTACCCGCAAGGGCGCTAATCCCAAAGCATGGACACGGGAAACGGTAGAGGCATTTCACACTCTCAAAACTCACTTCTCCAGAGCTCCCATCCTTCATCGTCCAGACATCTCCAAACCCTTCCTACTGGAGGTAGACGCCTCTTCGGTCGGTGCAGGTGCAGTCCTGTACCAGAAAAACGAACGAGGAAGGAAACATCCGTGTTTCTTTTTCTCCAAGACCTTTTCTCCGGCCGAGAGGAACTACTCCATAGGGGATAGGGAGTTACTGGCGATGAAACTAGCATTCCAGGAATGGCGGCATCTCCTGGAGGGTGCGAAGCATCCATTTGAGGTTTTTTCTGACCACAAAAACCTCACATACCTCCAGACAGCACAACGCCTGAACCCAAGGCAGGCCCGTTGGTCTTTATTCTTCTCCCGGTTCCGCTTTATTATCCGCCACCTGGCCGGTGAGAAGAACGTATGGGCCGATGCCTTGTCACGTTGTATGGTTGTGTTAGAGGAGGACGAGGAGGAGCCTCGTCTTATACTACCCCCGGACAGCTTGAGGATGGTCACTCCCACTTCTTTGGACCAGGTGCCACCTGGCAAAACCCTCGTTCCCCCTGAACTACGGAACAAGGTGCTATCGTGGGCCCATGCCTCCAAGGTCGGGGGTCACTTCGGGGTCAAAAGGACCAGAGACCTTGTGACCAGGCATTATTGGTGGCCGAGACTACCCCAGGACATACAGGAATATGTGGGAGCCTGTATGTCGTGTGCTCGGAATAAGCCGTCCCGGCAGAGACCGGCAGGTCTTCTTCACCCACTGCCAGTGCCGGATCGTCCCTGGGAAGTGGTAGGGATGGACTTCCTGGGAGATCTGCCCAAGTCAGCAGGGCACAGGGTCGTATGGGTCATCACGGACCACTTCTCTAAAATGGTCCACTTGGTGCCTCTCCCACGACTCCCGACGTCACGTGCTCTCGCCACCTTGTTCATTCGGCATGTATTTAGGTTGCATGGCATGCCTGACAAGGTGGTGAGCGACCGGGGTCCCCAGTTCGCGTCTCGCTTCTGGAGAGAGCTCTGTAAGCTCCTGCAGATAGAGCTGAACATCTCCTCCGCATACCATCCCGAGACCAATGGACTAGTGGAGAGGACTAATCAGACTTTGGTAACTTACCTCCGCCATTTTATATCCGCGCACCACGACAACTGGGCTAACCTCCTTCCTTGGGCCGAATTTGCCATTAACAATTCGGTCCATGAATCCTCTGGCCAGACTCCGTTCCTACTCAATAACGGACAACATCCCAGAATCCCGGTTCCGATGCCCATTACGTCACCCGATACTAGAGTGGAGGATTGGGCGACCAAGGCCCGGGAGATCTGGGATGACACCCAAGAGGCTCTTAAAAGGGCTAAAGACCGGATGGTGACAACGGCTGATGTTCGCCGCCGCCCTGCACCATCCTTCGCCCCTGGTGACGTAGTATGGCTGTCCTCTAAGAATGTTAACCTACGGGTACAGGCAGCCAAATTCGCCCCTAGGTATCTCGGTCCGTTTAAAGTACTACAGCAGGTAAACCCAGTGGCATATCGACTCCAGCTCCCTCCACGCTGGGCTATAGCCAACACCTTTCATGTGTCCCTCCTGAAACCCGTACGACTTAATAAATTCTCGGGGTCCCTGCTGGCTCAAACCGACTCCCCGTCCGACGACCCTGAGGTGGCAAAACTTGTGGAGACAAAAGTCATACAGGGCAAGAGGTACTACCTCGTGGAGTGGGCCGGCCGTGGTCCGGAGCATAGATCCTGGGAGTTGGAGGATCATATCCGCGCCCCGGGTTTGATAGCGGCCTTCGAGCACGGACAGGGGGGGGCCTAGACGGGGGGGTAATGTTACATCTCGTGGCTCTCCTGAGGCAAGGACTGAGGCAGTCTCCCATTCCTTGCCTGCCACGAGCACTCCTGCTCAGCAGCACCGAAGGTCTGCCAGACTGCGCAGTGTGCAGGAGATACCTTCTCAGAGAGGCAGCAGAAGGGTGACACCTAGTGGTTCTCCTGTTACAAGGAGTGAAGCGGTCTCCCATTCCTGGCCTGCCGCAGACTCTCCTGCTCAGCGGCCCCGAAGGTCTGCGAGGCTGCGCAATGTGCAGAGGTTTACTGCTCAGGGAAGCAGTGAGATTCCCGTTATCTCTGCACATTGTGAGACCGAGGATTCCGCCTCTATTTCCCAGAGGCAGGAGGGTGAGCATGTGCAATGCGTGGTGGGTCAGGATTCGCTGAGTGACGTCACACGGCTTGATGACAAGGCTGGTGACGTGGTGAATCCTGACTGGCCAGGCTGGGACGTCGTGGACCCTGATTGGGTCAAGTCCGTCATCTCCGCCTTGCGCCCGCCCTCGGGTGGAGCTGCACCTCCTTAAAAGCTCCCCCTGCCATCATGGCGGCGCGCGACCGTCCTTCTATGTTTGGATGTCTGGCAGCGTGCTGCCACGCCACTGCTCAGGCATTACTGTCTCTTGTGGGCTTGGCCCTTGCTGCTCCGGCAGTACCTCGTTTGCAGGCCGTGTTCCTGCCTTGCTGCTCCGGCAGTACCCCCGTCAACAGGCCGTGTTCCTGTCCCAGGTGAGCTCTTCAAGTCTCCATTGGACTCACCTGGTTATTGAAAGCACACGTGCGTGGGCACCTCTGTGCTACCCTCGTGCCATATTCTCGTGACTTCCACTGGCACACGTGCGTGGGCACCTCTGTGCTTCCCCGTGCAACAGGTACACCGAGCCGTGAGATCTGTGCCATACAACCCTCACGGGTTAGGGCAGATCGGTGTACATAGATCGTCTGTGACATTCCAGACGATCGCTAGCAGCAACCCGCTCACTCTTCACCCACCATAGCGGCGGTCCCTTACACCGCACAGTGGACCTTGACCGGCGGAAGCAGTCCATTTCCCATCTTGGCACGCTTCCCCGGGTCCCCCTCGTAACACTTGTCCTTTTAAACTGGACAAGCCCTTTAAGGTAAATGTGTCAAAGACACTACAATGGATGGACAAAAGCAACATCCAGATAAGGCTGGACTAACATGAGCGTATGGCACCCGATACCACTTCATATGATTGTTGCTACCTGAGGAAGGGGGAACATTTAACCCCGAAATGCGTTGTGGCTTATAATCTTGCAATAAAAAAAGTTTTTTGGAACAATACCATCATCTTTATGAACTTTAATAGCAGCGCAGCCAATACCGTGGTTTTTTCATTATCCCCTAATCCGTATGGCACCCGATGCGAGAGCATCAAATACGATATGCTAATGACCCCCGGCTCAGGCTCTGCTGTGAGCGTGAGCCGAGTGTCATGCGACTGTAACCCGATCTTGCGATCGGGTCACAGCTGTGAAGCTGAGAGCGGGCGCTGCGGAGGAGAGGGATGGGTTAATCCTCCCATTTCCTCCATTGTAAGCCTGTGCGTATATCGCACTGCACTGGGATAACATCCGAGTGCAATCCGATGCATCTCTCGCATCCATTCACTTGAATGGGTGCAAGGGATACGGCTGTAGCAGAAAATCGCAGCATGCTGCCGCTTTTCTCGCATCCAGAATCTGGATGCGATAAAAGCTGCCCAACTGCTCTCCCTCATTGACTACATAGGCCCGCGTGCAATGCGAGATTTTCTTGCATTGCACTCGTCCAATTTTCACGCTCGTGTGAGCGTACCCTAAGGGGGAAAATCTTGGAGCAATGAGCATTTTTTTAATTTACAGTTACTAGATGGCATTCAAACTTATAATAACCCCCCTCTTCATTCTCACCCAGTGATATAATGGGAGTTTGTCTACAACTTTTATACCCCAAAAGACATTTACATAGCTACATGGCTCTCTAAAATATAGTGCAACTGATAATTTTATGTCCTCAAAGTGCTGCTTGAGTGGCACGTAATCACCTTTTGAAAGTGAATAAAAATGAAGCCTCCCAGTGCATTCCATGACTTGCACCACCCTCCTCTGGTTGATTGACAGGCTGTTGGCTCTGCTACATAGACTTGACCCATTAGAGCCATTGATCGTTCAATCAACCAGTGGAGGGAGATGCTAGATCAAAGCGTGATTTCTCCCAGCTTGATAATACCATTTTCCTCTGTTGTAAGGGGGTCATCAAGGTAGGGAAGACAAATTGCTATTATTGATATCATTATCATCATTATTATTATAAATTTCCTGGCGCATGTGAAGACAACAGTTCCAAAAAAGTAGAAATGATTATTGAACATGTTTTCAACATAGAATATTGTTATTAACTGGTAACCATAGATGATCACAAAAAATCCCATCAATCAGGAAAAAACAAAAACCATAAGAGTAGTTTGAAACTAAGCTGACCGCAATCTCCTATCTATCAGACAACACTAGAAGTAGCAGTGGGATATTCCTAACACACCTAGACACCTTGTTACTGCCGGAGAAACTTGCTACACCTCAAAGATAGAAATGAGGAATCCTAACTTGCCTCAGAGCAGTCCCCAAAGGAATAGCAAGCCCCCAATATGTAACGATGGTGATGTAAGAAAACACAATACACAGATAGAAAATATAGATTAGCAAAGGTGAGGCCCAACTTACCAGATACAACAGGACAAGAAAGAAAACATTGCGGCCAGCAAAAAACCCTACAAAAAATACCAAACTGATAGAAAAAGCCCTAAGACCACAGGGATTTTCCCCCACTATATAAGGTACTCTTGTGTTAGACACTTTAAACAGAACTGCAGATAAAATGGGAAGGAACAAAATCACAGCAAATGGAATTCAAAAGTGCAAATAATCAAAATCAGAACAGGGAGGAACTCCCTTTCTTGCTGAAGAACTGCCCTCTCAAAAATAGCAGAGAGCCAGATCATCATATGCAAGAAAACAAACACAGAACAAAATGGAAACAAAAACACAAACACCCGTAGGTGCAAAACCAGCAATTTGTCAAAGAAAACTAGCACACTTATCTGGAGTGAATTCTAGCGCAGGATAAATAAAGGAAGCTGAAGGACAAAATCCAAGCCATCTTCAGAGGCAGAAGGAATATTTATCACCAGCAGCAGCTAAGCAAAAGCTGCTCTCCTATATACAACACGCTGGTCAGCAATAGGACTTCCTGGATTCCCAATTAATACCAACACCTGTTTAAGTCACAGATTCAGACTCAGCTTCATTGCCATTCCTGGCCACAGAGGGAGCTCCAAGCCAGCACCCACTCGATTGACATTCACAACAGAATATGTCTCCAGGAGCCTGTCTCCTAGAGGAACAAAGGATCAGACATATTAAAATCCAAGATGTCTTTTTTTCATAGATATTAGGTTAGACCAGGTGTTTATCAAATATACAGTACAGACCAAAAGTTTGTACACACCTTCTCAATCAAAGAGTTTTCTTTATTATCATGACTCTGAAAATTGTAGATTCCCATTGAAGGCATCAAAACTATGAATTAACACATGTGGAATGAAATACTTAACAAAAAAGTGTGAAACAACTGAAAATATGTCTTATATTCTAAGTTCTTCAAAGTAGCCACCTTTTGCTTTGATTACTGTTTTGCACACTCTTGGCATTCTCTTGATGAGCTTCAAGAGGTAGTCACCGGAAATGGTTTTCAACGTCACAGGTGTGCCCTGTCAGGTTTGATAAGTAGGATTTCTTGCCTTATAATTGTAGTTGGGACCATCATTTGTGTTGTGCGAAGTCTGGTGGATACACAGCTGATAGTCCTACTGAATAGACTGTTAGCTGTTTTTTTCTTGCAATAATACAAATTCTAAGTAAAGAAAAACGAGTGGCCATCATTACTTTAAGAAATGAAGGTCAGTCAGTCCGAAAATTGGGAAAACTTTGAAAGTGTCCCCAAGTGAAGTGGCAAAAACTATCAAACGCTACAAAGAAACTGGCTCATATGAGGACCGCCTTAGGAAAGGAAGACCAAGAGTGACCTCTGCTGCGGAGGATAAGTTTATCTGAGTCACCAGCTTCAGAAATCACAGGTTAACAGCAGCTCAGATAAGAGAACAGGTCAATGCCACACGGAATTCTAGCAGCAGACACATCTCTAGAACAACTGTGAAAAGGAGACTTTGTGCAGCAGGCCTTCATGGTAAAATAACTACTAGGAAACCACTGCTAAGGACAGGCAACAAGCAGAAGAGACTTGTTTGGGCAAAAGAACACAAGTAATGGACATTAGACCAGTGAAAATCTGTGCTTTGGTCTGATGAGTTCAAATTTGAGATCTTTGGATCCAACCACCGTGTCTTTGTGTGATGCAGAAAAGGTGAAAGGATGGACTCTACATGCCTGGTTCCCACCGTGAAGCATGGAAGAGGAGGTGTGATGGTGTGGGGGTGCTTTGCTGGTGACACTGTTAGAGATTTATTCAAAATTGAAGGCACACTGAACCAGCATGGCTACCACAGCATCTTACAGCGGCATGCTATTCCATCCGGTTTGCGTTGAGTTGGACCATCATTTATTTTTCAACAGGACTATGACCCCTAACACACCTCCAGGCTGTGTAAAGGCTATTAGACTAAGAAGGAGAGTGATTGGATGCTATGCCAGATGACCTGGCCTCCACAGTCACCAGACCTGAACCCAATCGAGATGGTTTGGGGTGAGCTGGGCCGCAGAGTGAAGGCAAAAGGGCCAACAAGTGATAAGCATCTCTGGGAACTCCTTCAAGACTGTTGGAAGACCATTTCCGGTGAAGACCTCTTGAAGCTCATCAAGAGAATACCAAAAGAGTGTGCAAAGCAGTAATCAAAGCAAAAGGTGGCTACTTTGAAGAACCTAGAATATAAGACATATTTTCAGTTGTTTCACACTTTTTTGTTAAGTATTTCATTCTACATGTGTTAATTCATAGTTTTGATGCCTTCAATGTGAATCTACAGTTTTCCGAGTCATCAAAATTAAGAAAAGTCTTTGAATGAGAAGGTGTGTCCAAACTTTTGGTCTGTACTGTATATGACCTCATTAAATGGGTGACCCCAACATAACACCACTACTGCATTCATTATTTATGGGACTGATAGAGTATCTCCACTGCTATTATTCAGTACTAGTGGTGAGTAAGCATGCTCACCACTACGTTACTCAATAGAGCCTTGAGTTTGAAAATGCTTGCGTTTCCCATTGACTTTCATTATACCTGGTACTCATGTCACGTTGGAACAACCTGATGCTAGATCGAGTAACGAGCAGTGTAAGTATGCTCGCTCATCACTATTCAGTATCATCACCCCTCCAGAGCCCTGTTCATGGGATCAGTGGGGGTCCCAATGGTAGGACCATCAGTAAATCAGACACCTACTGTATAACATAAATGATGAGTTGGGATGGTGGGCTCACTCCCTTAGCCATATATAAATATATATATATATATATATATATATATATATATATATATATATATATATATATATACTCAAAAGGTCTCTGATCTGCTCAGCAACTGAGGCTTTCATAGTGCATACAAGCCTAGAAGTTAGAGAATGTCTCCTACAAATATGCAGATCTGCAACAGGATAATTAGCGAAGGCAAGGCACCTTAATTATGTATATTGCTTAAAGGATGCTAGAAAAAATGTCCAATAAAAATAAATTAAAGGAATGAAAGAGTTCAAAGTATGTAAGCCTATCTATCAATCCATTTATCCACCTACCTATCCATCCATCAATCCATCCATTTATCTGTCTATCTATCACATATCTATCTATCTATTATCTATCTATTATCCATCTATCTATCCCTCTACCTATCCATCTATCTATCTATCCTGTCACATATCTATCACTCCATCTCTCTATTTATCCTATCACATATCTATCTATCTATCTATCCAGCTATCTATCTATTATCTATCTATGATTCTATCTATCTATCTATCCTGTCACATAACTATCTCACCATCTATCTATTTATCCTATCACATATCTATCATCTATCTATCTATCTATCTATCTAATCTATCTACTTCTCCATCCATCCATCTATCCTGTCACATATCTATCTATCTATCTATCTATCTATATATCCTGTCACATAGCTATCTATCTATCTATCTATCTATCTATCTATCTATATATCCTGTCACATAGCTATCTATCTATCTATCTATATATCCTGTCACATAGCTATCTTTATATCTATTTATCTATCTATCTATCTATATATCCTGTCACATAGCTATCTTTATATCTATCTATCCATCTATCTATCTATCTATCTATCTATCTATCTATATATATATATACAGTTAGGTCCAGAAATATTTGGACAGTGACACAATTTTCGCGAGTTGGGCTCTGCATGCCACCACATTGGATTTGAAATGAAACCTCTACAACAGAATTCAAGTGCAGATTGTAACGTTTAATTTGAAGGTTTGAACAAAAATATCTGATAGAAATTGTAGGAATTGTACACATTTCTTTACAAACACTCCACATTTTAGGAGGTCAAAAGTAATTGGACAAATAAACCAAACCCAAACAAAATATTTTTATTGTCAATATTTTGTTGCGAATCCTCTGGAGGCAATCACTGCCTTAAGTCTGGATCCCATGGACATCACCAAACGCTGGGTTTCCTCCTTCTTAATGCTTTGCCAGGCCTTTACAGCCGCAGCCTTCAGGTCTTGCTTGTTTGTGGGTCTTTCCGTCTTAAGTCTGGATTTGAGCAAGTGAAATGCATGCTCAATTGGGTTAAGATCTGGTGATTGACTTGGCCATTGCAGAATGTTCCACTTTTTTGCACTCATGAACTCCTGGGTAGCTTTGGCTGTATGCTTGGGGTCATTGTCCATCTGTACTATGAAGCGCCGTCCGATCAACTTTGCGGCATTTGGCTGAATCTGGGCTGAATGTATATCCCGGTACACTTCAGAATTCATTCGGCTACTCTTGTCTGCTGTTATGTCATCAATAAACACAAGTGACCCAGTGCCATTGAAAGCCATGCATGCCCATGCCATCACGTTGCCTCCACCATGTTTTACAGAGGATGTGGTGTGCCTTGGATCATGTGCCGTTCCCTTTCTTCTCCAAACTTTTTTCTTCCCATCATTCTGGTACAGGTTGATCTTTGTCTCATCTGTCCATAGAATACTTTTCCAGAACTGAGCTGGCTTCATGAGGTGTTTTTCAGCAAATTTAACTCTGGCCTGTCTATTTTTGGAATTGATGAATGGTTTGCATCTAGATGTGAACCCTTTGTATTTACTTTCATGGAGTCTTCTCTTTACTGTTGACTTAGAGACAGATACACCTACTTCACTGAGAGTGTTCTGGACTTCAGTTGATGTTGTGAACGGGTTCTTCTTCACCAAAGAAAGTATGTGGCGATCATCCACCACTGTTGTCATCCGTGGACGCCCAGGCCTTTTTGAGTTCCCAAGCTCACCAGTCAATTCCTTTTTCTCAGAATGTACCCGACTGTTGATTTTGCTACTCCAAGCATGTCTGCTATCTCTCTGATGGATTTTTTCTTTTTTTTCAGCCTCAGGATGTTCTGCTTCCCCTCAATTGGGAGTTCCTTAGACCGCATGTTGTCTGGTGACAGCAACAGCTTCCAAATGCAAAACCACACACCTGTAATCAACCCCAGACCTTTTAACTACTTCATTGATTACAGGTTAACGAGGGAGACGCCTTCAGAGTTAATTGCAGCCCTTAGAGTCCCTTGTCCAATTACTTTTGGTCCCTTTAAAAAGAGGAGGCTATGCATTACAGAGCTATGATTCCTAAATCCTTTCTCCGATTTGGATGTGAAAACTCTCATATTGCAGCTGGGAGTGTGCACTTTCAGCCCATATTATATATATAATTGTATTTCTGAACATGTTTTTGTAAACAGCTAAAATAACAAAACTTGTGTCACTGTCCAAATTTTTCTGGACCTAACTGTATATATATATCCTGTCACATAGCTATCTTTATATCTATCTATCTATCTATCTATCTGTCTGTCTGTCTGTCTGTCTGTCTGTCTATCTATCTATCTATCTATCTATATATCCTGTCACATAGCTATCTATCTATCTATCTATATATCCTGTCACATAGCTATCTTTATATCTATCTATCTATCTATCTATCTATATATATATATATATATATATATATATATATATATATATATATATATATCCTGTCACATAGCTATCTTTATATCTATCTATCTATCTATCTATCTATCTGTCTGTCTGTCTGTCTGTCTGTCTGTCTGTCTGTCTGTCTATCTATCTATCTATATATCCTGTCACATAGCTATCTATCTATCTATCTATATATCCTGTCACATAGCTATCTTTCTATCTATCTATCTATCTATCTATATATCCTGTCACATAGCTATCTATCTATCTGTCTGTCTGTCTGTCTGTCTGTCTGTCTATCTATCTATCTATCTATCTATATATCCTGTCACATAGCTATCTATCTATCTATCTGTCTGTCTGTCTGTCTGTCTGTCTGTCTGTCTATCTATCTATCTATCTATCTATCTATATATCCTGTCACATAGCTATCTATCTATCTATCTATCTATCTATCTATCTATATATCCTGTCACATAGCTATCTATCTATCTATCTATCTATCTATCTATCTATCTATCTATCTATCTATCTATCTATCTATCTATCCTTGCATCCATCCATCCGCATTTGTGATAATTTGAATGAATACATCTTTAGTTAAACACTGCCACCCAGTGGTGAAAAAAATAACTACGCTATGACAAACCCAAGTATAACAGAAAATACAGTATATGTACACTGTATGATTGTTAAGTTAAATACTTTTATTTGTGCATGTTGTGTGCAGCAGTTATATGCAAAGGCCTAATACAGAGCATCAGGTGGCTTCTTGCTGCATCGCAGACAATTTCCTACCACTGCACGGCATCAGGACCTTATGTGCTCAAGAGGGTGCCATCAGCATTCCAATATATGGGATATCAAGAGCAGATACAGGGGTTCAAAGAGGAAACCTGATAGTGGAAGGTGGGACATGAATAAGATGGAGCATCATTGCCTTAGGGGTACATGAAGGAACAGATGCTTCTTCAGGGCTACATAGAGTAACAGGGACTATCACAGAAGCATGTGGGGGATTATAAAACATCATAGGGGTTTACAGAGAACCTGTGTAGAAGTTGTATCTACCCGTATATGATAAACCTATTGGCTTTAGCATAATGAAGTTTTATTCAATCAGAAACAGTATGGCGGTATTCTGGCTGCTCAACATCTATCCGCTAGAGTCCTACTGGACACATCACAGACAGCTCCTATCAATAGTAACAAATGACTAAATTGTTAATAATTTCCCTATTGCTCAAAGTATCTAACAGTTCACTTCACATAAAGAGACATTGTGTAATTAAAATAACGTGTAGACATAAGGATCAATAGGCTGTATATGTATTGACTCAGTCTTCTTATAATGATGCTGATGTCACTTAGGGGTAATAACCTGTGCATTTCCAATTAGACAAATCTCAAGCTAAATAAATAGGTGATTTTAATGTAACCTCACAGTAGAACGCAGATAATAGATTCAGGCAGTGTTTGTAATCAGATTTAAAGGGAGCCTGTCATCACATTTGGTATTGATGTAAAAGTACTTATCCTCCATTAAAAATGATGTGCCTATCATGGGAAATCTAGAGTAGAAGGCATATGCAAATCAGACTGGGAGTTCATTGGGGGTGTGTCAGTACCTGTGGAAAAAAAAACAAACCAAGTGCACTGACTCGCCCCTAGTGCACTTTCAGCCTGATTTACATATGACATCTTTGCTATATTTCTTGTGATGTGACATCAGATCTCTACAAAAAGTATACTTCTTCCTGGGACACAAGAGCCTATACAGCCATACAATTCCTTCCAAAATGTTCCCTTTAAAGCAGGGGCGCAGAACATTCTTTGATCCAAGGGCTACACTGTCAGATTGCACCAATGCCATAAAAAACATCACACAACATATATATCAGATAAGTGCTGATTCCATTTTTAGGACTCCACCTGTTAGAAGGCTAGAGATCTTCTCTCCCATTTCTAATACTTGAAGGAAGAGACCAAGGTTTCAGCTCTCTCCATTGTAGATTATGCGAGACGATGATGAGTGTGCCCCTTTTCTCATAAGCTATAATGCACTCTTCCAAGGCCTCTTCTTTACTTTATATACTCTTTACAATGAATAGTAAGCCATCCCTATGCTGCTGACACTCCTCTACTCTACTCCCTAACATTAAAAATACATATGGGCAGCCAGCAGACAAAACACTGTCAGGCATGTCTATGACCAGATAGCTAAACGCCGCTTTACACGCTACAATTTATCTGACAATCTCATTAGCGATGTGACATGCCCATATCATAGTTACGATTTGCCGAGATCGCTCATAGGTCGTTTGGTAGCGGTCACACGTAACGATCTCACTAGCAACGCTAAATCGTTCAGCGATATATTGTTTGACCAAGGCGGTCATGTGGATGTTGTTCGTCGTTGGCGCCGATATGTCTGCTGCGTTCCAAACGATGAACAATATTTTAAAAGTGAACGTGTCAGCGATCAACGATTTTCAACATATTTGCGATCGTTCGGAGTCGCACGTAGGTGTCACACGCAACGACATCGCTAACGATGACGGATGTGCGTCACGGAATCCGTGACCCCGACGACATATCGTCAGATAAATCGTAGCGTGTAACGCCGCCTTTAGAGTCACACAGAAAGGCATTGAGGGCCTCATGTGGCGCCCGGCCACAGGTTGTTCATTTCTGCTTTAAAGTAAAACTTTAGATTAGAGGCATATAAAAAAATATGAGGTAATTGCATAAAAAGCAATGACTTACCATGTTTGACTTGTTTTAGTTTCCATGAAGATATAGCTACAAAATTCAGATGAACAGCATGTAATGTCTGTTGACTGTAGGCCCCTGGTTTTATAAACCAGTGATTCATGCTGTCCAAACCATAACAAGCATGGAATACAGACAGGGTCCCCCATTGCAGGCATCTGTTTTACTCTAAAATTTTATAAAAACATGCAGCCTGACAGTAATGAAAACTCCTGCCTCTAATATGATCAGTAGATAAAAGTATTTATTCTTCTCCAATCCAAAAAATAACTTGTAAGTGTAACCAAATGGATTGTGAGAGTAAAAGGGAAGAGAAGAGAAGCGTTATGGATGGGGAAACAACCGTCAATATGTTATGCAATAGCGCCATGGTGGTCGCATTCAACGCTCTTCTTTCCATTCCACCATCTGTTTCTTATTTCCTTGTTTTTTTCACAATCTATTTGATTAAACGAAGGACCAAGACTGTAGACCAAAATGTCACACACATGCTCTTTTTGCATTGCCCAAGGATAAATGGTTTTATGTTCTTATAGTTGAGTGCCAAGTTCTTCGTAACTGATTTATATACATAGTACCCTACAAGGGTACATGTGAAAGCAGGAATGATGTATTGCTGACAAAGCAGAGAAAATATAGTTTAAAAAGGAAAAAAAAAAGGAATTTAAGTCATTTTAGGTTAGCCGTGGTGGGCTTCAACCCATCTTCAGGGTGCTTTACACGCTGCAACATCGCTAACGATATATTGTTGGGGTCACATCGTTAGTGACGCACATCCGGCGCCGTTAGCGACATCGCAGCGTGTGACACCATGGAGCGACAATCAATGATCACAAAGAGGTCAAAAATCGTTGATCGTTGACACGTCGCTCCTTTCCATAATATCACTGCTGCTGCAGGTACGATGTTGTTCGTCATTCTTGTGGCACCACACATCGCTACCTGTGACACCACAGGAACAATGAACATCTCCTACCTGCGTCCACCGGAAAAGAAGGAAGGAAGGAGGAGGGCGGGATCTTCCGCCCACTCATCTCCGCTCCTCCGCTTCAATTGGACGGCTGCCGTGTGACGTCGCTGGGAAGAGGCGGTTCGCCGGCCAGAGCGACATCGCAGGGAAGATAAGTCCATGTGACGGGTGTAAGCGATGTTTTGTGCCACGGGCAGCGATTTGCCCATGTCGAACAACCGACGGGGGCGGGTACGCTCGCTAGCGATATCGATACCAATATCGCAGCGTGTAAAGTACCCTTTAGTTCTATTGACAAGAAGTATGAATGCAACTCTTCATTTTTATTTATTTATTTTTTTTAAATACACTTCTCAACATTTAAATTGCAATACCTTGAGGAAAAATTTGTGGAATTCTGGAAAACATGGGATCAACAGATATGTTAATGATATGTAACTGATGATGAAAATACAAACAAATTTTTCTAAAGCTCTTGACTTATTCAGTATTGAATAAGAATGCTCTGTGCAGAAATAAACACACACGCCTTGGAATACTATCTATGAGATTATTAAGGGTTATTTGAGAAATGTTCTGTCATGCTAGATGCACTTGGGCATACAAATCATCAAGATCCGCTGCTGGCAGCCCCGTTTTGTAACTTCCTATTGGCAACCAATGACGTCCTAGATGTGCTCAATGGGAGACAAGTACAGAGATGCTGCAGGACATGGTAGCATAGCAATATGCAGCCAGGTGTTGAATTGTTTAAAATCACCTGCTGGAACACTTTGGAGAAACACTGGTTCTATGGCCAAATTACTGAACGTCAAGTTGTTCGTGTTTCTGGAAAGAAGCCTAGAGGGATCCAGCTATTTTACATTATTATACCTATCACTATAATAGAGGAGTAGGACCATTAAAATGTTTCGTCATGAAGGGTCCCTGCATGGCATTCCCTACATGGTCTCCCGACCAATCTCTGGCTATCAAAGACATAAGCAAGACTCATCACTGAAGAGGATAGAATTGTATTTTAGGCTCCATTACTCCATTCTTGTCTTTGGTCTTCATTTGAAGAGCACATGGGTTACATACTCCATTTTTCTATCTCCTTCATGTAAAATATATTAATGGGGTTCTCTGAGAAATGTAGTAAAATAAATAAAGTAAATAACACACATTTAAATATTGACCCTTTAATCTTGGGCGATTTTCTGTTTTTTGTTTTTTTTGTTTTTGTTTTTTCCTCCCCTTCTTCCAAGAGCCATAAAGCTTTATTTTTTTTGTTAATATAACCATATTATGCCATAGCATGTTATGACCAAAAACAATTCTGCCTGAAACGCTTCATGCTATTCTAATTTTTTCCATGGATTTGTTTTTTTAATGATGTGCAAATAAAAGAATATATCCCTTTTTAATGTTTTGCCACCTGACTGGATGTGCTGAAATTCCTTCACTTTCTTCTTAAGGCCACTTTGCACGCAGCGACATCACTAAAGCGATGTCGTTGGGATCACGGAATTCGTGACGCACATCCGGCCCCGTTAGCGATGTCGTTGCGTGTGACACCTACGTGTGATCGAAAATGGTCGCAAAATCGTGCAAAATCGTTAATCGCTGACATGCTCCCCTATTCCCAAAAATCGTTGCTGCTGCAGGTACGATGTTGTGCGTTGTTCCTGCGGCATAACACATTGCAATGTGTGACACCGCAGGAACGAGGAACCTCAATTTACCTGCGGCCACCGGTAATGAGGAAGGAAGAAGGTGGGCGGGATGTTACGTCCCGCTCATCTCCGCCCCTCTGCTTTGATTGGGTGGCCACTTAGTGACGTCGCTGTGACGCCGAACGAACCACCCCCTTAGAAAGGAGGTGGTTCGCCGGTCACAGTGACGTTGCTAGGCAGGTAAGTAGTATGACGGGTCCGAGCGATTTTGTGCGCCACGGGCAGCGATTTGCCCGTGACACACAAACTATGGCGCTAGCGAGATTGCAGCATGTAAAGCGACCTTTAGTCTACTGCTGTGCCACACCAGCTGGATGAGCACCCACCAGGTTTGAGTTAACCCAAATTATTATGGATTTTTTAGCATTGAGCTACTATCTTTCTATGTCATTTTTCTAAATAACTTTATATAGCAAAAAGCTATGCTCATCTACTACCCTCTGTGAGGATTCAAGGATGGCATCTACCCATCAATCACAATCCATCCTAAAGTTTAGAAGTCATGAAGTAGCATGGGCTGCATGAAACACAAAACAGAAGTTATGTCAGAGCAGTGTCCGATCAGGCATCCAGGCATCATGAACACACATTTCTCTGTTCAGTCAACCTGACCGGACACTGAGCTGATAAACACCTTTCTTAATCTGACTGAAAATAAAAATCCATCTCAATCAGCCTGAAAGTTTTAGTACGTCTATCTTATACTTCATGCCGTCTGTCCTACACCAGTTGCCATGTTTAAAATCTTGACAGAGTACAGTGCTTAAAGCATACATTTTTGCTAAATATAGGTATTTGCCAAAATATTTAAATGTGTATTATTTATTTTATTACATTTCTTAGAAATCCCCTTACATTTTTCAAGATGTTTTACAATATATATTTGAATATATTTTTATAGAATTTGCCCCTAAAAAGATTATAAAAAAATTCTGGAGAACATGTATTTGTCGTTTTAATGTTATTTTTTTTCCATTCTAAGTAGGGTATCCATAGAGGCCCCTATAACCTGGGAAAATTGTCCCCTATTGTACCAAAATCCACTGGCAGAGCTGTTCTGGGTCTGATAGGACTTAGCTTTTTTGCTATGCCAGCCAAATACCTAGAGATCATGTGATTTTCAGGTTCTACAAAAGCAATGACAGTGTTGACTCTTCTTTTAAGTGCATAGCCCTCAATCCACTATGTCTAATCAATGAAATAAAAGACAGAAGTGGTAATAAACCACTTCTGTCTTCTTACCAGGGTTTCTGGCTGTAGATGACATCAAGAGACCCAACCTGCTACTGCTAGGTTGCTAGTGTCGCGGGCGGAGAGGGGTTTTTGGGGAACGCCGCTCGCCTGGGGGAATCTCTGGCGCTCGGGTCCAGTGCTTCTGCTCCTCGATGGCTCGAGCACGGGGCCGGACCCAGGGGCTCGAGCAGCGCCTCCTCACCCACGAGTGAAAAGGGGGAAGGTTTGGTGAAGGGATGTCAGTTGTGACGCCACCCACGGGGTTGTGGTGATGGTGGGCACCACCGCTGCTGGTGACGGGGGTTCCCGGGAGCGATGGCAGGGAGCAGCTGAGGTGTTGGCCTCTCCGTGGGTAGGGGCGGTTGGTCCCGGGGCCCTGGTTGGGCGTTTGGATGGATGGATGTTGGTGGATAGGGGCTAGGTGCAGGTGCCGATGCGGGGATGCAGCGCGGATGTGGGGCAGCGGTGCAGAGCTGTGCCGGATGGCACTGGTGTACTCACTTAGATAGTCAATGACAGAGTCTCTGGTAAATCAAATGGCTGGATGGACGTGGCCCACAGTCGGCTGCGGCTTCTTCACTCTCCCCGGACGGGTTGGTGGTGGCTGTCTTTCCCTGCACCTGTGTGTAAGTGTTTGACCCCTATGGATTCCCACAGGTGGTCCGCTTCCCGGCTTGTACGTCTCGGGAGAGCCCATTTTGCCCGCAGGCGCTGGCCCTTGGATCTCTGGCCGTTGGCGGTGGCTCTTATCCGGTTGGGTTGGACTGTTGCCTTCTGACGGGACTTAGGTGGGAATGAACCCCTGAAGTCCAGACCGCATTCAGAGAATTTGACCGTTACAGCGGCTTCCGAGCCTAGTCGGGGTCTGAGTACCCTGCCTTGGTGCTTAGCTTCAATCCGCTCCCCGGTTTGGTACCGGCGGGCCACCGCCCGACCCCGGTCCTACGGTTCCGCGGACGTTCACTAACTCCTGCAGACAGCCACCACCGTCTGCCGACCTTGCTGACGGTGCCTGGGCTCCGACCCAGACACTCACAGTCTCCCCACTTCAACCACCAACTCCACTTCACTTGAGCTCCAAACTCAAACTAGCTGTTTTTCCCGCCTCCAGGCCTGTGAACTCCTCGGTGGGTGAGGCCAACTGCCTGGTGTGGACATCAGACCCTGGAGGAGGCAACAAGGGTTTTTGTTTGACGGATGGTCCCTACCAGGGAAGGGGGGTGTGTATGTGTGATGGTGTTCTGTAACCCCTGGGGTCCAGGGCGTCACACTAGCTTTAACCCATAAACTTGCAATAGCAAGGATTTAAAGCTTGGGACCAAGAAGAATACATTTACATCTCTTGGTTGTTATCAGGTGAAAGGAACACTAAACCTAATTTAATTAATCAAGGAAAACAGATATCCACACTGTTTAAATTTGATGCTTTTTTTCTTTTTTGCATGATCCCGCAAACATTTTTTTAAAGAATTTCTACAGAATATAGGGGTTAATCTCTTGCAGATCAGTTCTAGCTTGGCTGAATCTTTATCCCCTTATTCCCTTATTTAACAGGATGTGGCTTTTTATGTTTGTTAATATGGAGCGACAGTGCAGATGCTTGAACACAGCTCAATTTATTCCTTATGACATGGCCGAGTGCTCATTCTTTTCGATGAACACCATAGAGACTGAATGGCGTTAAGCCGGAAATTCAATCTATGCTACAGTTTCTAACAGGGGGATAAAAATTCCCCCTTCTGATGGTCCCACATGATCAGACCCCATCAGTCATCACTGAAGTAATTTCCTTTGTTTTGGATGGGTGATAACTTGTTTTCACAGGACAACCCCTTTAACCTTTGTACTTCTAAGACTACATGCGCACGCTGCATTTTTCGTCTCATTTTTGTAGCATTTTTTTGGTGCAGTTTTGTTGTCAGAACTTTCTGACATTTGACTTCCCAGCAAAGTCTAGGAGAACACAGATTTGCTACGCGCATGTTGCAGTTTATTTGTCAGCGGTTTTTTTTTACAAAAGTTTGTGACAAAAAAGAAGCAGTATGATCATTCTTTCTTGTGTTTTTCTCAACATTTGCCACTCATTGATATCAATGAGGGCATCAAAAACGCAAGGATAAACACATGCTATCAAATTGCGCTTTACTTGCGCTTTTGTCAACAAAACCGCAGCTCACCAACTTAGTTCCAGAATGACAAAATCAATACTGCAGTGATTTTGGCATGTCAGTGTGTCTCTCTCTCTCTCTGTGTCTCGCGCTCTCTCCAAGCACTTCATACTCAACAATCACCGGCTGTCACACTGCTCCTGCTGCCTCTCCTCTTCTTCCTCACTTGCTCATTAGCCTCATACATATTCACTCCTCCCCCTGTCCATGATTGGTTGCAGTCAGATGCACCCCCATGCTGAGTGACAGCTGCCTGACTGCAACCAATCACAGCCGCAAGTGGTCATGTCTACATTATACAGCACCACTGAAGTGAGTCACTCTATCAGCAGTGACGTCACTCAGGTTAGCCGCTGTCACAGCTGGAGTCCTTCACCTGTGACAGCAAATCACCCGAGTGACTGAAGTGAGCTGCACGATTATCAGTGCCATCAGTCAGGTGATTTGCAGTCCCAGATTGAGACCTCCACCTGTGAGCGCAAATCAGGCTGTGACTGAAGAAAGTTGCAGCTGGAGGACTCACGTGAGTGATGGCACCACCAATCACGCGGCTCACTTCAGTAGTGGCCTGACCCTCACAGCAGTGAACCCGTGACGTCACTGCTGTGACAGCCGCCGTACTGCAATACCTGCAGCTGGGACATCAGGGGTTCACCGCAGTTCATTCTGATTGCTGCGGTTCTGTCTGCACTCACAGCTGTCAGTCCTGCTGTATGGCCGCTGGCTGCAACAAGACAGGGATGTAGCAAAGCTGAATCACCGTAGAACCTCGTGTGGATTACTTCAGACCCGGAGGGGTGTTTGGGGTTAATAAAGTGGTGAAAGAGGGGGCTTTTTATTTTATTTCAAATAAGGGATTTTTTGACTGTTTGTGGTTATTTACTTTCACTTACAGATTAGTGATGTGGGGTGTCTCATAGACACCTGACATCACTAATCTAGAGCTTAGTGGCAGCTATGGGCTGCCAAAAACACCTTATTACCCCGATTACCACCACACCAGGGCAATAGGGAAGAGCTGGGTCAGCACCAGAATTGGTGTATCTTCTGGATGCGCCACTTCTGGGGAGCTGTGGGCTGCTATTAGGCTGAAAAGGGACAAATATCGATGGCCCTTCCCACCCTTATAATATCAGCCCCCAGTTGTCTGCTGCACCTTGGCTGGTATTAGGAAAATGGGGGGGACCCCACGTCATATTTTTTAAAAATAAATCAAATAATTTTTAAAAAAGCATGGGATCCCCCCATGCTGCTGCTGTTCTTGTCCTGGATATGAAAAAGGGGGGGACCTCACGTCATTTTTTTTACCCCCAAAAAATTAAAACATTTAACAGCTGGCCAAGCTGGCTATACCTCCACCATGCTATTCTATTATTTCTTTCTATGTATTCTATCTGTTCCTTCTTATTATCTAATCTATATGTTCTTATTATCCATCTATCTCTCTATCTATCCATCTATCTAGCTATTCTTTCTATTTTTTTCTATCTATCATCTATTCTAGCTATCTATCCATTATCCTTTCATATTTTGTTTCTCCTTTAAAAATCGCAATAACAAAAAAGCACCAAAAATGCACCTACAGTACAAGCATTTTTTTTTACATTTCCAGTAGTTTTGGTTGCAGTTTTGGTTACAGTTTGTGTGCAGAAAAACTGCAGCGTGCGCATGTAGCCTAATATATTCTTTTTAGAAGTCAGATGACTGATGCTCCATATACTAACTTTCTTGTCACACAGCCATACAGTTAAAAGGGTTGACTTGTCTAAATCTACAAATCTGCAGTCACTTTATGTTACTGTAAAGTTATGAATCCTGACATTCCACGAACTGTGTACTGTGAGTATTTGCCGATTTCAGAGCCAGGAATGGCAGTCACATGGCTGCAGGTTTGCAATATGCATATTCCCAGCCAGATTCCAACTAGTGGGGCGCGGCTTTACTCGATGCAAGTGTAATAAGTGAGGCCGTGTGCATCTAGTCGGCATGTGGCCAAGATTATGCATATCGTATACTTGTTGCCTTGTGACTGCCATTCCTGATTCTGACACAGGTGAAGCCTCGCAGCACACAGTGAGTCACGCTGAGTGAGTGACTGCAGACTTATGGCTTTAGACCAGACAACACCTTTATTTTCCAACCTACAAACAATATCCCCAATCAGTTCCAAACAGGCAAAAAAAAATTACTACCAGTTAAATTGTTCAATAGTTCTCTGATGTTGGGTTTGTGGTTCTCGGCAGAGTGTTATTCACATTTTCAGGCTAATGATATGATTATGGCAGTCAATAACCTGCACCAAAATTATGCTATCCATTGGAGTCTGTTGGGGGTATTTAAACATGTTGGAAAATCTTCATCACTAACAAACCTCCCAATGCCCCTAAGCCTAAAGGTGTGCATTGATATTATAGTGATTACAAAGTATAGCATCTCTATTAAAATGTTACAATTCTATTGCATAAAGTTGAGCCATTTGCATATTTTCCATTTTATATTTGTGTATGATTTATGATAGACATCCTTATATTCCTTCCAAATTTATCACATCAATATGAATTATGAGATTATGCCCATGGTAAATATGTACTGACCTTAATAAACAATTTTTGATACATGTCATAATTTGCTATGTTTGGGATGAGATAATTAAGATGAATATTTTGCATCTTGTAGAAGTTCCTCAATGATTATGAAGAAGCCCCTCTCGATGCCATCATTTATCTAACTGGAGAATGCAACTATGGAGGAAGAGTAACAGACGAGCACGACAGGCGTCTTCTTTTAAGCTTGCTAGACATATTTCTTTGTGAAGCTGTAATTACTGAAGACCATTATGTATTTTCTCCCAGTGGAAAATACTTCACTCCAAAGTACGCTACCCATGACAGTTATATGGAATACATAAAACGCCTACCCCTCAATGCTGATCCGGAGGTATGAGGTCTAACAATTTACCTTAATAGATGGCAAGTAACATTGCCGATTAATAACAGAAACAACTCTGAATAGCAATCGGTTTGATGAATAATTATGATCTATATATCTACCTGGGTTACACATATTAAACTAAATATATTCCTATAAACTAAATACTTGCGGATAAATAGCATTTGAATCCTGTGGAACTGACTAACTAGAGCAGCGGCTACAGGGAGAAAATTAAATTATAATCTTCCTACAGCCACTTGTTTCCTGTCATAGGGATGGTGCAGGGATAGAATATAGTCATTGTGGCTCCCCAGCCCTTTAAATCACAACGTGATTTCCAGTGTATGTGCAGGTCAGGTTGTCAATCACTGTGCTATAGAGTGATTATAGCACTCTGACTGTGTACTGAATGGTGTGTGTAACACAGGCCGTTGACTGGAAGCGAGTGGCTACAGGGAAAATATAGGTTCACTTCACCCTGTAGCCACTGCTCCAAGAAACCAGAAATGTTACTTAACTGCAAATTTCTACTATATCCACAAGAAAATAGTATGTCTAGACAGTGGCGTAACTAGAGTTTGATGGTCCCCGCTGGAAAGTTCAGACCTGCCCCCCCCACCCCTCTCCACATACACCGACACTTGGGGATAATGACACTGACACTCAGGCAACGGGATATTGCTGCTGACACTTGGCTCTTACCCTCAACACCCAGGTTTCCCATGATCTGAAATCCCTCTATCAGCACCCAGCTTGTCGTTGGCACCCAGCTTCCCCATGCTCTGCTATGCATCTTTCCTTCAGCACCCAGCTTTCCCAATTCAGAGCATGGGAAATCTGGGGGTTTACAGAAGATGTATAGCAGAGCATGGGAAAGCTGGGTGATGACGAGGGAAAGAGCCTTTTTCCCTCAGCACAAAACGTTCCCATCCCCTGCTTGTATCTTTGTCCCCCCTTGTATATAGTTCTCCAAATAATATAATGGCTCCCACATAGCCTTCCATATAGTAAAAAGGGTCCCACATAACCCTTCATATATTAGAATGCACCTCCATAGTCCTCTATGTATTATAATACATTTCCCATAATTCTCCATGTATTACAATTCACCCCACAGTCCTCCATATATTATAATTCACCACATAGTTCTCCATATATTATAATGCACCCCCATAGTTCTCCATGTATGAAGTAGCTTTCATAGCGCTCCAATTATTATAATGACTTTCTCATAGTTCTCCATGTATTATAATTCACCCCATAGTTCTCCATGTATTATAATTCACCCCATAATACTCCATATATTATACTGCCCCCCATAGTCCCCCATGTTTTATAATGCAACCCCATAGTCCATGTATAAGGTAGGCTCCATAGTCCTCCATATATTATAATGTAGCCCCCATAGTCCTTTATGTATTATAACACAACCCCATAAAACTTCATATTGTATTATGCAGTCCCATACTCCTCCATGTATAATGCACCCCTATATACCATGTATAAGGTGTCCTTCATTGTGTATTATGCAGCCCCATACTCCTCCATGTATAATGCACCCCTAGTCCATGTATAAGGTGTCCCTCATGTTATATAATGCATCCCCATAGACCTCCATGTATAATACAGCCCCATAGATCTCCATGTATAATGCAGCCCCCTAGACCTCCATGTATAATACACCCCTATAGTCCATGTATAAGGTGTCCTTCATGTTTATTATGCAGCCCCATAGACCTCTATATATAATGCAGCCCCTCAGACCTCCATGTATAATACAGCACCCCAGGCCTCCATGTATAACTAGACCTCCATGTATAATGCAGCACCCCCAGGCCTCAGTGTATAATAATGCAGCTAGCCTCCCCAGGCCTCCATGTATAAAAATGCAGCCAGCCTCCCCAAGCCTCCATGTATAATAATGCAGCCAGCCTCCCCAGGCCTCCATGTATAATAATGCAGCCAGCCTCCCCAGCTCTCCATGTATAATGCAGCCCCCCCCAGGCCTCTGGCCACAGTGTACTCACTAATTTATATAAGAAAAACAATTACTCACCTCTCTCCTTGTTCCCCCGCTGCTCTTTCCTCACCTGTCCTCGTTCCACCGCTGCTGTCTTCACCTCTCTCCGCCGTTCCCCAGCTGCTCCGGTCTGCGTCCTCCCATCCTGCACTCTGTACTCACAGCACAGCAGTCACACAGGAGTGACATCACTGCACAGGCACAGGGGGAGGCTGATGAAGCATGGAGCAGCACAGGCCACTCTATGCTTTATCATTGCTGTGCGCAATGATGGGGGAGAGGGCCCCAATGCCTCTGCCGCTAACACCGGGCAGGGAGGCCTGGTGTCAGCAATGGCAGCGGATCATACAGCGGCCGCATGGTCTGCGACAGAACAGCACAGCTCCTCTCTCACAGAAAGGAGCTGTCTCCCGATCTGCAATGCGGCCGCAGGCCCCTAACCTGCCAGTCCCAGTCACAATAGTGACCTCTGCGACTGCGGTAGTTATGCCACTGTGTCTGGACATGACAGACATATTCAGTTTAATTAACTATTCATAAAACAAAGCCAAATATCGAAAAAATATTAGGAATATTAATATATTATGAACATACAGCACACATATTCTTCAATCAAGGAATGAGGATAAAAAAATTGTTTTTCACTTTAACTGCATTGTTCCGATAACCCTCCTAAATAGAAAGCAGAAGACATGGTGCTGAGGGTACCATTTTTATAAGTGGTGTTCCCACAAAGGATAGCAGCCATGTTTGTGTACAACATGTTGTAATTTAGGCTCCAATTAAGACTTGCGTTTTGTATATCATTCATAATGAGGGATAAGCAGGCATAAGATGCCCTAAATACAGAGATGCATACCACTTAATGAATTTGGCACTTCTTATGAATGGCCTGCATAAAAAACGGTACCACTTTCAATTAAATTTATGGAGAGATATGTCCCTGTCCCATGCACACTCCATCCAGCTTCACAGAGTTGCTTAAAACTACATAAAAACACCAAACGTCACAACATTTTTGTGCAACTTCGCGTTGCACTTTTGCAACTATTCAAAGTGTTTTACAACAGTTTTCTGGTGTAAACAACTTGATGAATCAGCCCCTTTATGTTCTAGAACATATTCCCAGAATGCAGTCCAGAGAATCAATGTTAAAAAATGGGGTTTGGCCTATTTTTGTTTTTTTCTTGTTAGGGCTCATGACAACTTTACTGATATATTAATGATCAGTCGAAAGCTGATATTCAATGTCTTTATTAAATGAATATCTAAACAGAATTCTACATTATGCAGGTTTTTGGACTTCATATGAATGGAAATATCACCAGGGAACAGAATGATACTGTAGAATTGTTTGATGGAATCCTTACAACTTTACCAAAACAGGTAATAAACACATGACTAGCATTGTTTTATGACCCAGTCAAACATTCTAGTTATCTTTAATCTTCACAAATAAGCTACAACATAGTAACTGATGGTGAAATCATATATAGCAGAAAAGGAAGACTTAAGGCTACTTTACACACTGCGATATCGGTCCCGATATCGCTAGTGTGGGTACCCGCCCCCATCTGTTGCGCGACACGGGCATATCGCTGCCCGTGCCGCACAACATCGCCCACAGCCGTCACACATACTTACCTGTCCGGCGACGTCGCTGTGACCGGCGAACCGCCTCCTTTCTAAGGGGGCGGTCCGTGCAGCGTCACAGCGACGTCACTGAAACGTCACTGAACCGCCACCCAATAGCAGCGGAGGGGCGGAGATGAGCGGGACGTAACATCCCGCCCACCTCCTCCCTTCTGCATAGCGGCTGGGAGGCAGGTAAGGGGAGCTTCCTCGTTCCTGCGGCGTCACACGCAGCGATGTGTGCTGCCGCAGGAACGAGGAACAACCTCGTTACTGCTGCAGTAACAAGATTTGAGAATGGACCCCTGTGTCGCCGATTAGCGATTTTGCACGTTTTTGCAACGATGCAAAATCGCTTATCGATGTCACACGCAACGGCATCGCTAATGCGGCCGGATGTGCGTCACGAATTCCGTGACCCCAACGACTCCGCATTAGCGATGTCGTAGCGTGTAAAGCCCGCTTTATTCTGCAGACATGAGTTAGACCTAAGGTTGGGACCTCATGGTGACTTTGGTCCTACAACCAAAATCGCTCTGTATAGCTGCTACATCAAAACACAATATAAATGAATAGTGTCACATGGAGTTGGACTAAATAACATATACAGGTGCACAAAAACCCCTGTCAATGAAAAAACACCACAATTATCAATTAGCAGCATGGCTCCCCATTACTATAGTCATTTGAATTCAACCTCAGTCTCTCCCAGCTTCTCCTTTTGGGGGGTGATCCATGGTTCCCCTTTAAATAAACAACTACAGAAGAGTGTTATAGAATGCAATAAACACTGGTATAAAAATGATTGCGTATTTGCTACGTTTTTGTTTGTTTTTCAGCATTTGTTTTTAGATAGTAGTGAATGCTATAGATAGAAAATGAAATCCTATTTGGCCTCAGTGTTTTTTGCATCATACACATTTCCCTATTTTCTCATTTTAAAATTGTTTTAATATCTCTTTGAATTTGATGTACCAATAAAGGATTTTTACATGAATCATTGGAGAAGAGAGTTTCCAGTGAACCAGGGAAAGTGTGAGAGAGTGTTTATTCAAATTAACTATTTTTGCATGTGTGTTTTTCTTTTTACTTACTGGGTCAGTAATGGGGTTGTCTGATAGATACCTCTCCATTGCTAATGCCAGGGCTTTGTGACAGCTTTTGCAGCTGACATCAACCCCAATTACTATTATCCTGATTGCCACCACAACAGGGCAATCAGCAAGAGCTGAGAAAAAGCAACAGAATTGGCACATCTAATGTGATGCATCACTTCTGGGGCAGCTGTGGGCTGCTATTTTTAGGCTGGGAAGGGCCCAATAACCATGGAAATTTCCAGCCTGATAATACCTGGCCCCAGTTGTCTGCTTTACGTTTTGTTATGAAAATGAGGGGAGACCCCTTTTTTTATTGTTATTTTTGTTTCATTTATTTAATCATAAAAAAAACTGTTCAATAAGCTCTACAGGGTTCAATTTTATTACATGTCATAGAGTTGTGCAATTACAGTATATGTCTATATATCTGTCTGTCTCTATGTCTGTTTGTCTATATCAATCAAATATCTATCTCTATAGCATTCTTTGGTGTCCAAAAATACTAGAAAAATGCAGGTGTAAAACACATAAAAGAATGCAGTAATACGGTGCATATATGGCACAGAAGCGCTATGGAATTAAAGTCACTGTATAACTGAATAACTATTATTACATTTTTGAATACTTAATGTGTGCACATACCCTAGCACTATAAACATGCTGAAAATGAGATACCCACAAGAAAAGAATGACCCCTCTACAGTATATTAGCCTTACAGCTAGCTCCCCACTGCAACATTTAAAGACTACAACTGTCTGGCAACTTTAATGTTGTAATTGTTGCAAAGTCCTGTTACTTTTTTATCTTTATAGTAAAGGAGGGGTCTGAAACTCGGCTGGGTATAAGGGCAGCACATAGAAAAAAATAATTTCGGGGAGCTGCATTCGTCTCAGGACAAAGTGACATTTTCATTGGTACCATATTTTATATATGGTACACATTTTTGCTGGTAAAAAAAAAAATCATGCTTTATTTTATTTATTTTTTTTACATTTATATTTTATCCTCTTTTTGTATGTAATACAGTTTTACATTTAGCACCATATAGTAATTTTGACCAACATCTTATAGTGATCTTCCCATCCTGGTCCTCATCTTTAAGTAATGTGCCGATCCTGTAGTAATATGCTCATCCTTGTTCCTATCCTGTGGTAATGTGTCCATCCTTGTCCTCATCCTGAAATAATATGCCCATCCTAGTCCCCATCCTGAGGTAATGTGTAATCTTTGTGTCCATCCTGTTGTAATATGCCCATCCTTGTGTCCAACCTGTGGTAGCATGGCCATCCTCGTGCCATCGTGTAGTAATGTATCCATGCAGGTCCTCTTCTTGTAACAATGTCCCATCCTGGTCCCCTATTGTGCCATTCTTCACACACACAACCTGCCCTGTGCAGCCTCAGTGGGCAACACTCACACACAAAAACATTCATCACACCTGTCCTACGTTCCCTCGGTGTCCTCTTTCCTGTTTCATGCAGCCCACAAACAAGTGGATCTGGTAACGATCATAGCTTCTGTCAGCAATTCATCTTAAATTCAGATGAACATTTTGCTGGTACTGTGCAGAATCAAGTTCTCTCTCAATAACTATTCCAATAGCAACCACTGGCCAATCAGAGGGAAGCAGCTGAGGACATACTAGGGGCTGCCATTGTGCAGAGAGAGTTTGACTCTGCGCAGCGCCAGCAAAATGTTCATCTAAAATAAAGCAATGATGGCTGCGGCCTCTGCACTGGCCGCGATAGTTTCCGGGTCCACATGCCTGAGGGGGCGCATGCAGCCCACAGGGCTCGTGTTTGAGACCCCTGTAGTAAAGAATGAGGTTCCACCATTGTAATAAATTGTGCAATTAATGTTAGTTTTATTTCTTTTAAATAGGAAATGCTGAATTCAATACACTTTATTGTCTGCTTTACTTGAAGAACCTGTCAAATGGTTGAAAAGTTTTATTATTTTTTGAGAACTATTTTGCTTCACACCCACATTGCGCTGGCTGAGTATGTTACAAACTGCTATCTTCATGTAACTTTGTAATGTCATCTGTCTTCTGTCTAGACAAGTGGAGGTGGAAAATCAACTTCTGAAGTTGTCCAGGAACTTACAGTTGACATTCTGTCAAAAATACCAGAGGATTTTAATGTAGAAGAAGTCAAGGTACAAGTTATATGTTTCTAAGGCGATATGTTTGAAATATTAGTGTATAGAAACAATATTTCCTGTGTCATTTTTCCAGACTCAGATTTTCTGCCATTAATAAAATGTATTTGTACATATTGCAGTACATTAGTGACATTTAAAAACTTCAAAAAGAAGTTAGATTACTATTTAAATTATATTATCATACTTTCAGAATTGTAGACAACGTTTTTATAAATACGCTATGTGGCTATTATACAGAGTGGTATATAGACTGCAACTAATGAATACATGAATTCCACTATTGCTGTACACATTAAAAGTGGGATGTATAGTTAACTTTTTTGTTTAAAAAGTCCAAAATCCATCCAACTGCAACAAGTTGACTCACATTGATGGTCCCTAACTCTAGTGACTCACCTCTCCACATGCCAAGCCAGGTCTCATCTTACCTAAGGAAGTGAAACCATAACAGTAAAGATGAGCAGACTCATTGAAATCCAGTTCTGCGGCTTCAACCAGAAATTAGATAAAATTCAGTTCCGGACCCAGAATTAATCTGAATCGTATTGGAAGTCACTTATTGGGCAGTTCGGGTCTCTGCCCACATATAGCCAATCATAAACAGAACACTTCCATGGGGGAGGGTGGGCAAGCTTTTTCCATTTTTTTTTTTTTTTTGGTATACACTACATCTGATAACGCCCCTGCTACCCCTAGTGCGAGTCATTCAAACACTGCAAACATCTTGCAATGGGCTGAGCAATGAGCGTCCCCGAGCACAGCAATGTTCGAGAGAGTGCTTAGCATACATAAAGCACCCGAACTCCAAATGCGAACACTGTTTTTTTTTTGTAAAGTCGATATTCTAGAGATCACAGCAGAAGTTCAGGTCTCTGCCCACATGCAGCCAGCCATAAACAGAACACTTCTGGAGGAAGGTGGGGTTTTTTCCATTTTTTTTGGGGGGGTGCACACTACATCTGATCATGCTGTTGTTACCTCCAGTGCTAGCCATTCAAACACTGCAAGCGGCTTACACTGGGCATACCCGGGCATAGCGATGCTTACGCGAGTGGTATGCATTTGTAAAGCACCCAAAATCCGAACCTGAACTATGTTTTCATGGAAAAGTCTGAGTTCGTACTGAACACTGAACTGAGCAACAGTCCAATTATTTTTCTCCTTGGTCCAGGTAAGACACTTCTGTCATTGTCTATTGGTCATGAGTGGCTTGACTCAAGGAGTGCGACAGTTGTAGCCGATGTCCTCAATACTGTTACGTCACCACCAGAGTCCGCTCCAGCAAATTCTACTCTGATCGCAAGGCGACGCCGTGTTCCTGCTGTGGATGGTGCTGATGATGGGAGAGGAGTTGATGCCAGCGCCGTCGGTGGGCGCAAGCTTCGCTCATCCACTGGGCTGGGTTTCCTTTGGATATGCAGTACCACTGGCTGACTATACGTGGCGTGTGTCTTCTAGCTGAAGTTACCATCATTCAGCTTCAGCCAATGGGAGATAGTTCTGATATTCTGGTTCCTGTTCCGCCTTGTTCTGTTTTGAGATTCTGACTTCTGCTTTTTTCCTGACTACCTCTCCTGCCTGCTGTTTATGTACCTTACTGCCTGATCTGGATTTGACCTCTGCTATGTTTTCTGATTACGTCCTTGCCTACCGATTCTGTCCCTGTTTTGCAATTCCTGGTTCGACCTTGCCTGACTACTCTCTCGGACTGCTGCCTTCCACAGGTAGTGATCTCCAGGGCCCTGTGTAATTCCAAATCCCTGTATAGGAGTTAAAGGGTTTCAGGGTTCTGGGGGTCCTGCTTGGTGAAGTGGTTTCCCTTTAGCCTGTCCATTACAGTCTGTCTGAGTCTGTGGATCCAGGCAGGCGTTAAATTATCTCTGGCCCATCTGACCCAAAAAAAACCCAAAAAAAATCCAGATTGTCTGCTCATATTCAAGCTCCTGCAGCACCTACCTCAGTATGTCCAGAGTCCCGTCAACTTCAAGGGAGCAGATCACGTTGTGGAACCAATCGTGGAGAGCCTGTATCTCAGAGGCAATCACTTCCAAAGAAGCAGCACTACCTGAGTGAGCCCCATGATACTCACTCAGGTGCCCAGGTACTCCCTGCAGACCCTATAAAGTTAATGTTACCTGTCCAATTGTCTCACCAGGAAAAAGCTTTGCCGCTGCAGGCCTTTGTTGATTGTGGCTCTGCAGCTAATTTCATAGACTCTGATATAGCAAAAAAGCTGGGTTTGCCTTTGCTAAGATTGAAAGCTCGTATTAGAATCTCTGCCATTGATAGTACTCCTCTCACCCAGGGAGTGGTTAATTTTGTAACTCAGCAGGTTTCCATGCTTGTTGGTGCTTTGCATGTAGAATCTGTGTCATTTTTTGTTCTTGAGAACCTGATGTCAGCAGTGGTAGTGAGCATGCCATGACTGCGCAAACATAACCCAGTCATACAGACATAGACTGGCACAAGAGTGAGATTGTACGCTGGAGCCCTGAGTGTCAGGAGACATGTATGTCTTTATCTGTTAACCTGACTTGAGCTGAACCTATCTTCATACCTCATGCATTCAGGGATTTTGCTGATGTGTTTTCTGTATCTGAATCTAAAAAATTACCTCCGTACAGAGATTATGACTGCCCTATAGATTTGGTCCCCAATTCCCGACTCCCCAATGGTAAAATTTATAATCTTTCTGGTCCGGAGCGTCAGGCCATGAAAGATTATATAGCAGACAGTCTGCAGAAAGGGTTTATCAGACCATCCAGGTCACCAGTAGGCGCTGGATTCTTTTTCGTTAATAAAAAAGATGGTGGTCTCAGACCTTGTATTGACTACCGTGAACTTAATGCTATTACTGTAAAGAATCAGTGCCCTCTGCCACTCATCCCCATTCTCTTTAACCAGCTCATAGGAGCCAGGTGGTTCACCAAGCTGGATCTCAGTGGAGCATATAACCTTATCCACATCAGAGAAGGAGATGAGTGGAAAATGGCATTTAACACTCCAGAGGGACACTATGAGTACCTGGTAATGCCTTTTACATTAAGTAATGAGCCGGCTGTCTTTCAGAACTTTGTCAATGACATTTCCGAGATATCTGTGGTCAGTATGTGGTGGTCTATCTGGATGACATCCTGATTTATTCTCCTGATGCTATGTAATTTGTCCAACATGTTCACACTGTATTCCAGAAACTCAGAGAACTCCCTATTTGCTAAATATGACAAATGTGTTTTTTTTGAGCAGAGGTTAATTTCCTGGGTTATATTTTGTTTCCAGAAGGCTTCCACATTGATCCCTCTAAGCTTCAACCGATTAAGGAGTGGGTGTAACCTAAGTCTCTGAAAGACTTGCAGCATTTCCTTGGGTTTGCTAATTATTATCGCAAATTTTTTTAGAGATTTTTTCAAAATTGCCAAATCCCTCACCGATTTGACTAAACAGGGGGCTGATGTGGTTAATTGGAAGCCAGAGGCTATTCATGCCTTCTCAAGATAAAATGAATGTTTTTCCTCAGACCCGATTCTGGTTCAGCCTGACCTTATGCATCCGTTTATTGTAGAAGTTGATGCATCTGAGGTTGGAGTGGGGGCGGTGCTATCACAAGGTACTCTGTCTCACTCAGCTTTGTCCTTTTGCCTTCTTTTCCCACAAGTTTTCTCCGACAGAGAGAAATTATGACATTGGTAATCGAGAGCCGTTGGCAATTAAATGGGCCTTCAAGGAATGGCGCCACTTATTCGAAGGCGCCAAACATAAGGTCACAGTTATCACAGACCATAAGAATCTTGCTTATCTGGAATCTGCTAAGAGACTCAATCCTAGGCAAGCTGGGTGGGCATTGTTCTTCTCCAGATTTGATTTTGTCATAACGTTTCGGCCCGGTACCAAGAACACAAGAGCTGATGCACTTTCCCGTAGCTTCTGTCCCTCTCAGTCTGAAAACTCTGAACCAGTTCATATTTTAGCTAAAGGCATTATTATGCCATCTGCTTCCTTATATTTGATAGAAGAGGTCCATAATACCCAAGACCAAGCTCCTGAAACCACTCCTGACTATAAACTGTTTGTCGCCCTCTCACTTCACCTACGGGTACTCCAGGAATCCCACAATTCTGTGCTTGCAAGTCACCCTGGTATAGGCAATGCCCTCCAACTAGTAACCAGTAATTTTTGGTGGCCAACCGTAGCAAAAGATTGTAAGGAATATGTACTGGCTTTTGAAACTTGTGCTCGAGCCAAGGCACCCTGTGCCCGCCCTGTCGGATTTCTCCAGTCCCTACCTACTCCAGTGAGCCCTTGGACACATCTCTCCATGGACTTCATCACTTACCTTCCAACCTCAGAAGGGAAGACTTGTATTTGGGTAGTAGTGGATAGATTCAGCAAACAGTGTCATTTTGCTCCTCTGTCCGGATTACCTAATTCTGAAACTCTTAGCAAGTTGTTTATTAGGCATATTATGCGGTTACACAAGGTTCCGGAAAATATTGTTTCTGACCAAGGAACACAGTTCGTCTCGAAATTCTGGAGGGAGTTCTGTAAAAAGATCAATATAGAGTTATCTTTTTCATCTGCCTACCACCCAGAGACCAATGGTCAGACTGAACGTTCCAATCAAACCCTTGAACAATATCTCCAGTGTTATGTGTCTGACCGTCAGTCTGGCTTGGTGGAATATCTGCAGCTAGCTGAGTTCACCATCAATAATCAGTATCAGGAATCCATCTAGACTACCCACTTTTTCTGCAATTTAGGGTTGCATCCACGTTTTGTTTCTTTTTCTTCCACTGTGGTGGATACTCCTGTGGATAAGCTGAAGGCTATCTGGTCGGAGGTGAAAGAGAACTTGAAGAAGGCACAGGTTGGTCAAGCCTCCTCTGCTAATAAGAGACGTTCCAGGGGCCCTAGCCTTGGAGTTGGGGACAAGGCATGGTTATCCACACGAAATATTAAACTCAAGATCCCTTCTGCTAAGCTGGGTCCAAGATTTATTGGACCTTACGAGATAATCGAGGTCATTAATCCCACAGCTTTCTGCCTGCAACTCCCCTCCATTCCTTAAGATATCAAATGTGTTCCACAAGTCCCTCCTCAAGTTATATCGTTTCCCCATTCGCCCATTCAGGGCCCCCCTCCTCCTGTTTTGGTTGAAGGTAACTTGGAGTATGAGGTACAGAGAATACTTGATTCCTGTATTGTGAGAGGGGTGATACAGTATTTGGTGCACTGGAGGGGTTATGGCCCTGAGGAGAGGTCATGGGTCCCTGCGAGCGATATTCATGCTAAGGGTCTGGTCCGGCGGTTTCACCTCCAATTTCCTGGCAAGCTGGGTTTTGAGGGTCTGGAGGCCCCTCTTTAAGGGGGGAACTGTTACGTCCCGACCGGAGTCCGCTCCAGTGACTTCTACTCCGATTGCCAGGTGACGCAGTGTTCCTGCCGTGGATGGTGCTGATGATGGGAGAGGAGTCGATGCCAGCGGCGCCAGTGGGCGCAGGCTTCGCTCAACCACTGAGCTGGGTTTCCTTGGGATATGCAGTACCACTGGTTGACTATAGGTGGCATGTGTTTTCCAGCTGAAGCTACCATCATTCAGCTACAGCCAATGGGAAGACACCACACCCTTTGTAATTCCCCTCCTGTCTGCTGACCACTGCCAGAGATAGTTCTGATATTCTGGTTCCTGTTCTGCCCTGTTCTGTTTTGAGATTCTGGTGTTCTGACTTCTGCTTTTTTCCTGACTACTTCTCCTGCCTGCTGTTTATGTACCTCGTTTCCCGATCCAGATTTGACCTCTGCTACATTTTCTGATTACGTCCTTGCCTACCGATTCTGTCCCTGTTCTGCAATTCCTGGTTTGACCCTGCCTGACAACTCTCTCGGACTGCTGCCTTCCACAGGTAGTGATCTCCAGGGCCCTGTGTAATTCCAAATCCCTGTATAGGGGTTAAAGGGTTTTAGGGTTCTGGGGGTCCTGCTTGGTGAAGTGGTTTCCCTCTAGCCTGTCCATTACACCCCGTCTGAGTCTGTGGATCCAGGCAGGCATTACATATATGTCTGTGTGTGGTGGCTCTTGAAGCACTGACTCTAGCAGCCGTCCACTCCTTGTGAATCTCCCCCAAATTTTTGAATGGCCTTTTCTTTACAATCCTATCAAGGCTGCAGTTATCCTGGTTGCTTGTGTACATTTTTCTACCACACTTTTTCCTTCCACTCAACTTTCCATTAATATGCCTGGATACAACACTCTATGAACAGCCAGCTTCTTTAGTAATGACCTTTTGTGGCTTACCATCCTTGTGGAGTGTGTCAATGACTACCTTCTGGACATCTGTCAAATCAGCAGTCTTCCCCATGATTGTGTAGCCTACTGAACCAGACTAAGAGACCATGTTAAACACTTAGGAAGTCTTTGCAGATGTTTTGTGGTAATTATTTTAATTTTCTGAGATAATATCTCTTGGGTTTTCATTGGCTGTAAGCCATAATCATCATCATTAACAGAAATAAACACTTGCAATAGATCACTCTGTGTGTAATAACTCAATATAATATGTGTTTGCTTTTTTGTATTGAATTACTTAAATAAATTAACTTTTTGATGATATTCTAATTTATTGCGTTGCACTTGTACATATAATAAAGAAAACCAAATTACTTTTTAGACTTTTTGTGTATGATACAAAGTATAGAAAACATGTCTTTACTATTTTGTAATACAGTGGAAATATTTTTCTACACTAAAATTAAGAGATTGTTCTTCTGGGCAACAGTAGTTATAGACCAAATAGAGAGCAACTAACATACAAGGTAGAGCTAATTTGGTATTTTCTAGGATCAGAAGTTTAGAATACAACAAAGCACACAATAAGGTATATCATGTACCTAAGAACAGAGAGAATATATTGATTATTGTGCAGTTGTGCTTTATGTGCTTTGTATAGAAGATGTTTCAGGCACCTTCAAAGCCTTTCTAAATGATGTGATGTTTTGTGTCCTTATTCCAGAGAATGTATCCGATTCAGTACACAGAATCTATGAACACTGTGCTGGTTCATGAGTTATTGAGATTTAACCGCTTGACCTCTACCATCCGGATGAGCTTGCAGGATTTAAACAAAGCCATTGCTGGTCTGTCTGTGATGTCCAATGAACTTGATGATTTGTTCAATAGCATGATTGTTGGTAAAGTAAGTCATTTGTGTGCTATAGTAAGTGTGTCTTAAAATATGCTCACCCATAGGGATTAATATGCAAGTGCTGTCACAGTGTATTAGGATTCTCATTACTCATCTTTCTGTCTCCACATTGCAAAGAATCTTTTTCACACTTCAGCTTCCTCATTGCATATTCCCCCGACACGAGTCATATCTACTTGGTAATTATGTTTTAAACACATATTGTTACCTCTTTCTGTATCAAAGGGCCTGCAGTTTCTTATCTTCACTAATACATGTATGAGAAATATACAGTGGGATCTATTAATCTAAAAGAAATGGAACTCCACTCACAAATCAGTCAGAAAGAAAGAATATTTTACTTATACATAAAATATGTGTTTTAAAGAGAAGCTACTGGGAAATGTAGCCATGTTTTTATCATTCTGCTTTAGGGGGGAATACTAACTGAGCAGCAATAAGGGTATTTTATTCTAATTTTCTTTGAATAAAACTTTCATTTTTTTTAAGTATTGAATAAAATGAACACGGAATTGTAAAAATAGCATTTATGTAACATAATATTAATCCTGGAAATATTCCTGATTGCTATAGAAGGTCCTGCCGGGTTAGGTAGAATATTAGCTTCTAAACAACTATGTTGCATATCTTTCTGCAGCAGACAAGCTGTCAAAATATTCCAGAATACTGTAAGGCGCAGCATGGAAATATAATAAGCCAGTTTAGTGAAGGTTCACCAGTTGGGACACCAAGTGATTCCTAAAACTAGTCTGTCCTAGTCTCGTTTTCAGTGGTGGCTTTACATGTAGTGGTGCTTCTAGATTTTTACCTTTTTGTTTTTATTTTCTGCTTGAGGGAAAATCCCCACCCCCCCACACACACCACAATTGTAAATGAGAAAAAAATGCCAAGATGGGTTGTATACCTCAGGAAATTATTCAGATATCAAAGGGTGCACCTTTCGATAAATTCAGACTAAGGTATAAAAAAAATCCAATTTCCATGACCTGTATTGTCAGCTGTCTGCAATACACATTGTATCCATATAAGTTCATTTCTATACATTGGCAATTAATAAAATTTACAAGACCAAATACACCTATACACTCATGATGATTTTTTAAAATACATCTGTGAATATATGCATGTAATGTAGTGTGAATGTTTTAATACATTCGCCTTGCGCCACTTTCTGTGGGATCCAGCACTGTTCTGCTCCTCTTCTCGGTGATGTCACTGCACTTCAGACTCTCTAGATAACTCTGTGTTTAATGCGTGAGCCCAATGTTTCTTTTACAAAGAAAGCCTATGGTAATTTGTTCTGATAGGCTAAAGCCTCCGTCACATTTAACCCCTTCAGCCCCGGGGCACTTTCCGTTTTTGTTTTTTGCTCCCCTTCTTCCAAGAGCCGTAACGTTTTTATTTTTCCGTCAATCTTGCCATATGAGGGCTTGTTTTTTGCGGGAAAAGTTGTACTTTTAAATAAAACCATACGTTTTACCATATGGTGTACTGGAAAACAGCAAAAAAATTCCAAATGCGGAAAAATTGCAAAAAAAGTGTGATGGCACAATAGTTTTTGGGATGTTTTATTCACGGTGTTCACTATATGGTAAAACTGATGTGTGGGTATGATGCCTGAGGTCGGTGCAAGTTTGTAGACATCAAACATGTATAGGTTTACTTGTATCTAAGGGGTTAAAAAAAATTCACAAGTTTGGCCAATAAAAGTGGCGCACGTTTTGCGCCATTTTCTGAAACACGTAGCGTTCTTATTTTTTGGGATCTATGGCTCAGTGATGGCTTATTTTTTGCATCTCGAGCTGATGTTTCTAATGGTACCATTTTTGCGCAAATGCTACTTTTTATTTGCCTGTTATTGCATTTTGCGTAAAACTTGCGGTGACCAAAAAACGTAATTTTGGCGTTTGGAATTTTTTTGCCACTACGCCGTTTACCAATCAAACTAATAGATTTTATATTATGATAGATCGGGCATTTCTGAACGCGGCGATACCAAATATTTGTATATTTATTTATTTTTTAACCCTTTAATTTTCAATGGGGGGAAAGGGGGGTGATTTGAACTTTTAGGTTTTTGTTTTTTTATTTTTTAAAACTTTTCTTTTACTTTTTTTTTATTTTACTAGTCCCCCTAGGGGGCTATAGCGATCAGTAATCCGATCGCTATTATCTATCTGCTGATCACAGCTATACAGCTGTAAACAGCAGATACAGTCACTTTCTTTTTCCCTTTGCTCCGTGCCGAGGGAAAACGAAAGTGAAACATCATAGCTGCAGGCGTCATCACATGACCCTGTGCTACGATGGCAACCACCGATAGTCACGTGATCACGCACGTGACTTCCGGTGGGGGGCGGTGGTAAGTAAAAAACATGGCCGCGCGCATTTAGATCTTGCTGCCAGACTTTGGCAGCAAGATTTAAGGGGTTAATGGCCGCGGGTGGAAGCGATTCCACCCGCGGCTAGCAGGCACACATGTCAGCTGTTGAAAACAGCTGATATGTGTGCCGACCGCCGCCGCCTGCCCGCAGGGGGCGGGGCTTAACGGGACACGCTCCATGATGGATATATCCGTCCATGGTCGTGAAGGGGTTAACGACTTACCAGCGATCCCGAAAATGATGTGACATGATAAGGATCGCTGGTAAGTCGCTGGGAGGTCACTGGTGAGATGTCACACAGTCAGATCTTACCAACGACGCAGTAATGATCAGCAACCTGTATAACGACCTAGGCGGGCATTGGGACTGTGTTAGAAGGTCGTTGGTAGGTGTCAAACACAGTGATGTGTCCTGCCCAGCAGGACTTCACCATGCAGCAACAACTAGTGATATCATAGCAGGAGCCTGATCGCTGGTAGGTGTCACACATAACGAGATCGTTGCTGCGTCACAGAAATGGTGACGCTACAACGATCTCGTTAGCGATCTCGTTGTGTGTGACGGGCCCTTAACATTGTAAAAGAGACTTCCGAGTCATGCAGAATAGTGTAACACAGAGATTCTGAAGAGCGGTGATGTCACTGATAAAAGCAGCAAAATGGCACTAGATCCTGGAAAATGAGATGGTAGATGAGTATATGAATGTACTCACACTACACCATATGCTCATATATACAGTTTTATTAAAAAATTATCTTCATGGGTGTACTTGTTTAAAAATGTCAACGTTTCCCCAATTGGATGCTATACAGTTCATCTGTATGGCAGACAATTTTTTTTAACCAAATTTTTTGCACACTCAGACTTGGATGGACGTGTCTCATCCAAAATACCTAAGAACAGTCCATGCTGAGATTTTTGTTTTCATGTGGATGTTTGGTCATCTAGGCAGCCAAACTGAATAACATTAGTCTCAGTGCTTTCAGTTTTTTCGACTGACAGCAACTGAAGCGAAAATACGGTTATGTGAACATAGCATTGGGTGAGGTTCTCACCTGAGGAAAAAAAAAAAAAAACAAGCCTCAACCAGGAAAACGAATACATGAAACTTCACATTCTATTTCAATGATTAAAATAGGAATAGGATTAAAAACAGTCATGGTCATGAATAAGGGCACAAACTGCCCGAAACACATAGACTAACCGGTCGTCTGTTTACACATTTTTCTGGTATTAACCCCTTCACAACCGGCCGATTTTTCGCTTTCCGTTTTTTTTTTTGCCATTCTTTTTCTGAGAGACGTAACTTTTTTATTTTTCAGTCAATATGGTCATGTGAGGGCTCACATATTGACAGCGCCATATAAGGGGTTAAACGGCACGAGCAGATAACGATTCTGCTCATGCCTAGCAGGCACACATCTCAGCTGTGAAAATCAGCTGAGATGTGTGCCGATCGCAGCATGATGCTGCCGGCAGACCGCGGGCAGTAACATTATGACCGCAAGGACGTAATTTTACGGCCCGCGGTCGTTAAGGGGTTAATCCTGTTTCTATTTTGATCTTTGCAATAACATGTGATGTTATATGGATTCCTTTTCCTGGTGGATGCTGGTTTTCTTGACATATGGACTTACCTGCTCTATGGCCTGTTGTTTCTGAGCACCACACTCTATTCGAACATCCCCTGCCTTGGTAAGCTTTTGTACCTATGTTTCTCATTGAGGATCTCACCTCCCAGTCTATATGCCCAATCATGTATTCATAGGTTAAAGAAACGACAAGTATGATTCTGTAACGACCATTTATTTTAATAGACACTGCAAATGTGCACCAAACTTTACAATGAAAATGTCTGGCAAGATTTATATAAGGGCTTTAGGTGGAATTCTAGTCATCTGAACCTGGTGATGTAAGGCTTTGTTCACATTGGCATTTCTAATAATGCTTTAGGAATTGTGCTACATAGTTATGGTAAGAACATTGGGGTCTGCATCATAATGCTTGGCTTCAAAAACACCTTAATTTGGCAAAAATCTAATGGACTCAGTATTATGCACATGGCGTTGTAAAGGCAAAAAAATGAAAAAGTAGTTTACAAGAGTATTCCACTCCATGAATCTCTACTTTTTTTTTTTTGTTCTTGGATATATTATTTTCCTTGAAATTTTTTTTGAAGCAATTTTGACATGTTTTGCATCCTTTGCACTTCAATATTTAGAGCAAACGAGGAATCCAAATCAAAGAAAGACATCAAGAAATGACACAGTATTCCACAGCATTGTTTTCAAAACCTTGTTAGGGAAAAAATACTTAAAAAATTAGTTGCATAAACATTAAATTGGTTCTTGTATTGAAATAAATAGGAAGAGTTTTCAAAGCTTATTTGATGACAATTTTGATGTGAATTTTGAATTGGATAAACTTCAAAATCCTCAACAACAAAAAACTCTGTGTGAACATATTCTTATTTATAGTCAGTGAAGACTCTCAGGATTTGTTCTGATACTTTTGAAAATGAACTTGTCTTGACAATCTGATTACTGTCATTAGTGTGTCATTAGTGTGTTTAGAGTTTACATTTATGAAAAGTGAATAAGTATTTTATGACAAGTTTTAAAATCTTTAATGAACCCATCCTGTTTGGAATTATCACAAATAAAATGTTATGAAATCCTTATTTAGTAATTTTTCAGTAACCATTCTACTTTTAGGTTCCTTCCGTGTGGTCAGCCAGATCATACCCATCGCGGAAGCCCTTAGGAGGTTACATAACGGATCTTTTGCAAAGACTGAACTTTTTTAAGGTGAGATCTAAATGTTAAAGTACAAAATCCATGGCCATCCATTTCTACCCTGCAGAGAAAATAAACATATCCAGGCAGATTTCTTTTCCTGTTGTATATTTGCAGACAGAACACTTTGTGATAGAATACTGTAGAAAATCCATTTTATGAAAATTCAAGCAGATTCATGACCTCTAGTGAATAAAACCTTCCTGGGAATTAGGAATCCTTGTAACAACAGCTTAACACTCCCTCATTTTAGAAGATTTATGCCTTATGCTATTCCTGGGATGGCTAATGTTTGCCGTTAGCTTTTCAGTAGTGAGACATTATTTGGTTTAGGATATCTGAACTGTGTGGGCAATAATTTAATATAGTGTTTACACATCAAACCTTTCTATAGAAGCCTGCCAAGGGATGGTGAGTGACAGTGAGCTACAATCTTCTCAGAAGCAGTAGTAAATTATAAGTTTACTTTGGCCTGAGTCATCTAAATCCTTCTTCAAACTGTGCTATGTCTACCTACCAGGATCTGTTGTAAACCAGATGCTCCCAAAAAGCAGTTAACTATTTCTTGCTGTCACTGCTTCTCCATAAAAAGTATGTTTCTGTTCTTAAACATATTGTGAGAAGTAAAAAGAAAAAGAAATAGACGTTCCCAATATATGAAATTCTGAATACTTATAACTTACTGAGTTTATAAAGGATGTCTGATGTACAGAGAATTGCAGCACAACCCTAATTACTTGGACTGAGCCTTTTTTCAAACTCTTTGAATAGCAAGTAGCAGGGTGCACAACAATGCAGGGTAAAAGCTTCTGCTACTTCATTCTCTGCATCAGTGATGTCCAAGAGTTTGGACGTCATCAATCTTAATTCCTTCACGGCCTTTGACATACTGAAGGTCGTGTCCTTCCCTTTCATGTGGGCTCACACACTGAGCCTGCACCTTTCCCTGCACATCGGCTGACCTGACCAGCCGGCATGTGCCTTTAACAGCAGTGGGCAGATCGGAGTTCCACCTGTAGAAGTTAACTGGTTAAATCCCGCTGTCAATCTCGGACAACGGGATTTAACGAGCGCGGGTGAGGATCAAATTATTCCCCGCTCCCATTGGCGGCCCCATAACACGATCGCAGTGTGCTGATGGGTTGTCATAACAGCCGAGGTTCGGCTGATGAACCCTGTGTCTGTCATGGTGTACTTCTTGTAGACACCGGCTGAGCGCTGCCATTCATAGGAAAACAACATTTAGGCTGAACAAAGCAGTGCTGATGCTGATGTGCTGCTCTATAGAGCATATGATTAGAAGATCACCACTTTAGGTAGCCTAAAAGGTAAAAATGATAAAACGTTTTTTAAAAAAGTGTTAAAAAATATGAAAAAAGCAATAGTTCAAATCACCCCCTTTTTTCCCCACATTGAAAGTAAAAATAAAAATTAAAAAATACATATTTGGTATCACCTCATTCAGAAATGCCCGATCTATCAAAATCTAAAACAAATTATTGTGATTGATAGAAAGCATAAAAAAAATATTAAAAACACCAGAACTATGCTTTTTTGGCCACTGCAACATTCTAATAAGAGGTGATCAAAACATTGCATCTACCCAGAAAATGTATCAGTAAAAACAGCAGCTTAGGACGCAAAAAAGTAAGCCACTCAGTTCCATATCCTTGGAAAATGGCAACAAAAGAGCTTTTTTTTTTATTACAAACGTCTGAATTTTTTTGTCACCAATTAAATAAAAAGCAATCTATACGTGTTTGGTATCTACGTACTCGCACTGACCTGAGAAGTTATACTGCCAGATCAGTTTTAACGTATAGTTTAGAAAGTAAATGAGGAACCCTAAAAACAATTGTGGAATTGCACTTTATTTTTCAATTTCAATACACTTGGAATTTTTTTCACATTTTCCAGTACACTATATGGTAAAATTAGTAGTTTCATTCAAAAGTACAACTCGTTCCACACAAAAAAAGCCATCATACAGCTATGTTGACAAAAAAAATAAAAAATAAGTTATGGCTTTTGGAAGAAGGGGAGGAAGAAACTAAAAATGGAAAATCGCCAGGTGGTGAAGGGGTTAATGATTTGCCCTAAAATTAAATGATAGAAATATCCCTCTGATAAACCCATGTAAATTGCACAAACCGCCATGGGAATAGGTCATCAGAAAATGACCTACTTTCTAAGGCCTCTTTCACATGTCAGTGATTCTGGTACGTACAGTATGTTACTGTTTTTTCACGTACCAGAATCACGGACATACACAGACCCATTAAAATGCGTGCCCATGTGCTCTGCACGGAGAAATGTCCACTTTTTTTTGGCATCACTGATGCCCTATGGACCACAATATGGTGTGATCCGTGAAACATGTATCAGAAAAACACAGACATTCAAAATAAAAAGCTTTTTAAACTCACCTTCTCCAGTGATGCTGTGTCCGGCCACTGCGCTCTCCTGCTTCCAGGCTGGTTAATTATTCTTTTGCATATGCAGTTATGCATTGCACAGCCAACACGGAAGTAGCTGCAGTGGTGACAGACACAGCGGCCGGACACAGGAGAGCAGGAGATATCAGCACCACGGACAGCAGGAGCGTGGACAGGTGAGTAGAAGTGCCCGATCTCTGTGTATTATCATGTATAGCACACGGAGATCACATGTGTGCCAAAATCACAGCACACGGAGAGACATACATACCTTTAACACGTCAGTAAAAAAGTCTGTGTTTTTCACTGACGTGTGAAAGAGGCCTAAGTCAGGTTTTTAAGTTGTATTTATTTATTTTTTATATTTTTCATATTATGATTTGTAATAAAAATAGAAATCTTGAAGTTTCACACTGTGCCATTGGAGCTATTCTAGATGCTTATTTTACTTATACTTTTTTTTCTTCAGGAAATCAGCATTTGCATTAGTATTAGAGATGATCGAACCCGAGGTTCAGTCTTTTTCGTTATGTGTACCAAACACGGACTTTACAAAAAAACTGAGTTTGGGTTCAGAGTTCTGGTGCTTTACATATGCAAACCACTCATGTGGGAATCACTGTACTCATGTATGCTTGGTGCTCAGCCCACAGCGACCCACTTGCACTGTTTGATCGGCTCGCACTGGGAGTAACCAGAGCGTGATCAGATGTAGTGTGCACCAAAAAAAAACAAAAATGGAAAAACCCTGCCTACCTGTTCCCGGCAGTCATCTGTTTATTGCTGGCTGGTTGTTGGTGGAGACCCAAACTGCCCAATTAGTGGCTTCCATTGGTTGTTCAGTTCAAGTCCAGGTCTCAAACCGAACTGAAGTCTGGCTGCATCCACCGAACCGAATTTCCACAGGTTCGCTTATCTCTAATTAATATCAATAGACTTCACTCAGATCCTATGTTTTGCATTGAAGCATTTAATGAATTTGTGCAAAAGTCTTTGTGAGGAATAGGGTAAGAGGGTCAGCTGAGACATCACCTATTGTGAAGCAAGATACTTTGTTAGGAATTGTGTTTAGAAGTGTTATTTGTCATTTTAATACTGCCTGTGATGATAATATTTCTGAAAAGAACTCAAAAAAGGAGTATAAAGGGCACTTTACATGCTGTGATATCGGTATCGATATCACTAGCGAGCATACCCACCCCCGTCGGTTGTGCGTCACGGGAAAATTGCTGCCCGTGGCGCACAACATCGCTAACACCCGTCACACGTACTTACCTGCCTAGCAACTTTCTAAGGGGGCGGTTCGTTCGGCTTCACAGCGACGTCACTAAGTGGCCGCCCAATAGAAGCGGAGGGGTGGAGATGAGCGGGACGAACATCCCGCCCACCTCCTTCTTTCCTCATTGTGGGTGGCTGCAGGTATGAGGTTGTTCCTCATTCCTGCGGTGTCACACATAGCGATTTGTGCTGCTGCAGGAACGACAAACAACCTGCGTCCTGAAACAGCAACGATAATCAGGAGTGGAACGACGCGTCAACGATCAACGATGAGGTAAGTAATTTTGAACGTTAACGGTTGTTCCTGCGTTTTACACACAACGATGTCGCTAATGAGGCCGGATGTGCGTTACAAATTCCGTGACCCCCAACGACATCTCGTTAGCGATGTCGTGGCGTGTAAAGCGGTCTTTAGGGTACATGCCCACAATGACTGTTACAGTGTTTTTCAGCATGATGGGAAAGTGGATGGGATTAACAGAAATCTCATTTCCACTGAGCTTCTTTTTTACACTGTCTAAACTCCCCTACAGTGCATTTTTCCAAGCTGCAGCATATCAATTTATCTTGCAGGTACGCTGAGGTTTCAGTGCGAAATGTCCTCTTAGACTTGTATTAGATGTGGGGAATTTGCAAGTAAAAACCCACATATGCATTTTTAGTGCTTTTACACAGCATCAATATACCAAAAAAATGCATATAAACAAAACAAATCAACCTGCTCGATTCAAGTACCAAGCAGTCGAGCATTTTAGTGCTCGTTCATCACTGCTCCGTACTACTGCATTACAAATGTATTCACCACCATCGTAATAAGAAATTTCAAACACAAAGACTGATTTTAAATATTTATTATTAATGAAAAAGCATGGGCAGAAAGGTCGGTGGTTAGCAATGGCAGCATTGCTGAGGTGCACCAAGATCATCATCTACAAGGGTTCACTCCAAAGACATACTACAAGGAATTTAGTCTTTGACTGCAGAGGGGAAAGTCTGGTAAGCACTATGGAAATTAAAGGTTCTATATAAGTGAATAAAATTAATGAATGTAATAATTTTATTTATTTTATTATTTTAGGAATGGATTCAGAAGGGAACACCAAAAGTTTTCTGGATCTCTGGGTTTTTCTTCACACAGTCTTTTCTGACAGGAGCACTACAAAACTATGCCAGAAAGTACAAGACCCCTATAGATTTACTGGGACTTCAGATTCAGATAACTGATCATAGGCATGTGGATGACATTGATACAGCTCCGGTAACTGGCTTCAAGTTTTTTGTTTGCAAGTATATAACGTATAGTTTGATTTGATTCCCTAACCTACTGTATCCTCACCTATCCCTTATAGACTGTGAGCCCTCACGGGCAGGGACCTCTATCCTCCCAGTCTGTGCCTTGTATTGTTTATGATTATTGTACTTGTCCCTATTATGTATACCCCTTTCACATGTAAAGTGCCATGGAATAAATGGCGTTATAATAATAAATAATAATAATAATAATTTATAATAATGGATGTGACAATTGTAACATCAACACAAAATATAAAAAGGTAATTTTTCAGAATTAGCTGTCCTGTTTGTGTGTGTGGAGGATCTCAAATTTGTACTCATCTGACCAAAGTACAGATTTTTACTGGTCTAATGTCCATTCCTTGTGTTCTTTAGCCCAAACAAGTCTATTCTGCTTGTTGCCTGTCCTTAGCAGTGGTTTCCTAGGAGCTATTTTGCGATGAAGGCCTGCTGCACAAAGTCTCCTCTTAATAGTTGTTCTAGAGATGAGAAGGTGTGTCCAAACTTTTGGTCAGTACCGTATATGCACATGCACACAGCACATCTAATTCTTAAAAATTATATATATATATATATATATATATATACAGTGCCTACAAGTAGTATTCAACCCCCTGCAAATTTAGCAGGTTTACACATTCGGAATTAACTTGGCATTGTGACATTTGGACTGTAGATCAGCCTGGAAGTGTGAAATGCACTGCAGCAAAAAAGAATGTTATTTCTTTTTTTTTTAAATTGTTAAAAGTTTATTCAGAGGGTCATTTATTATTCAACCCCTCAATCCACCAGAATTCTGTTTGGTTCTCCTAAAGTATTAAGACGTATTTCAGGCACAAAGAACAATGAGCTTCACATGTTTGGATTAATTATCTCTTTTTCCAGCCTTTTCTGACTAATTAAAACCCTCCCCAAACTTGTGAACAGCACTCATACTTGGTCAACATGGGAAAGACAAAGGAGCATTCCAAGGCCATCAGAGACAAGATCGTGGAGGGTCACAAGGCTGTGCAAGGGGTGCAAAACCCTTTCCAAGGAGTTGGGCCTACCTGTCTCCACTGTTGGGAGCATCATCCGTAAGTGGAAGGCTTATGGAACTACTGTTAGCCTTCCACGGCCTGGACAGCCTTTGAAAGTTTCCACCCATGCCGAGGCCAGGCTTGTCCGAAGAGTCAAGGCTAACCCAAGGACAACAAGGAAGGAGCTCCGGGAAAATCTCATGGCAGTGGGGACATTGGTTTCAGTCAAAACCATAAGTAACGTACTCCTCCGCAATGGTCTCCGTTCCAGACGAGCCCGTAAGGTACCTTTACTTTCAAAGCGTCATGTCAAGGCTCGTCTACAGTTTGCTCATGATCACTTGGAGGACTCTGAGACAGGCTGGTTCAAGGTTCTCTGGTCTGATGAGACCAAGATCGAGATCTTTGGTGCCAACCACACACGTGACGTTTGGAGACTGGATGGCACTGCATACGACCCCAAGAATACCATCCCTACAGTCAAGCATGGTGGTGGAAGCATCATGCTGTGGGGCTGTTTCTCAGCCAAGGGGCCTGGCCATCTGGTCCACATCCATGGGAAGATGGATAGCACGGCCTACCTGGAGATTTTGGCCAGGAACCTCCGCTCCTCCATCAAGGATCTTAAGATGGGTCGTCATTTCATCTTCCAACAAGACAACGACCCAAAGCGCACAGCCAAAAAAACAAGCCCTGGTTCAAGAGGGAAAAAATCAAGGTGTTGCAGTGGCCTAGTCAGTCTCCTGACCTTAACCCAATTGAAAACTTGTGGAAGGAGCTCAAGATTAAAGTCCACATGAGACACTCAAAGAACCTAGATAACTTGGAGAAGATCTGCATGGAGGAGTGGGCCAAGATAACTCCAGAGACCTGTGCCAGCCTGATCAGGTCTTATAAAAGACGATTATTAGCTGTAATTGCAAACAAGGGTTATTCCACAAAATATTAAACCTAGGGGTTGAATAATAATTGACCCACACTTTTATGTTGAAAATTTATTAAAATTTAACTGAGCAACATAACTTGTTGCTTTGTAAGATTTATGCATCTGTTAATAAATCCTGCTCTTGTTTGAAGTTTGCAGGCTCTAACTTATTTGCATCTTATCAAACCTGCTAAATCTGCAGGGGGTTGAATGCTACTTGTAGGCACTGTATATATATATATATATATATATAATCAGGAATCATCTCTGCTCACTTTTTTTCTGCATTTCCATCAGTTCTCTCTTCTACATGCACGATGCACGATTAATATTGAGTTCTCTCTAACTATGTGGGTGGATACCAGCTGCATTGATGTCTTTCAACACTCCACACACAACATGAGGAGTTTGTGCTCTTGTGTCTGTATTTTAGTATGTTACAAAGCAGCAGCATTTAGAACCTAATCCAGCAGTACTGAGCAGTGCAGCTGTGAATCCTGCTCTGGGGTGAGATAAAGTACTTACTAGAAGCAGAGGTACCATACTTGTGTATCAGTTTCTCTATCACACTTTACTCCTCCACTTCTTCTCTTCTGTAACCTGATCCCTAAGTGAGCTAGCAATCATTCTTTTCTTGAGTAACTACTGGTACTTTTGACATTTTCCCAAGTTTGGTGACATGACAGTGATCATATAATTGCTGACAGCATACAAATAATTATTAGTAAAATAAATGATCATTTTTGATTGATCACTAAACTGGTAATTCACTGCTTTGGTTTAAATGTCTTTTATTTTTTCAGGCGGATGGCATATATATTAATGGTCTCTACATGGAAGGAGCAAGATGGGATTGTGACAGACATGTAATTAATGAATCTTTTCCTAAGGTGTTGTATGAGAGCATGCCTATTGTATCCTTTCTCATTAGTTATAATAATATTCACATTTTTGTATGTTATTGCAGTGTTAGCTGTGTGTTCTCAAATATGCAGAAATTTCTTCAAAAGCAGATGGGTCAAATCCAGCACAAAATTGTTAGAGCACAATGTTTCTTTGCAGCGCTGGGGTCCTGGGTTCAAATCCCACCAAAGACAACATTTGCAAGAAGTTTGTATTTTCTCCCTGTGTTTACGTGGGTTTTCTTCAGGTACTCCGGTTTCCTTCCAAAGACATCCTGATAGGAAATTTAGATTGTGAGCCCCAATGGGAACAGTGATGATCACGTCTGTAAAGCATTGCAGAATATTATGGTGATATTTAAGCAAAGCATAATAAATAAAGATGGGCGAATATTGAAAGATTTAGGTTCAGATTAGGCTATCAGAACACAGAGTACTATTCCCGAATCCATCACGAATAACAAATCTAATGTAAGTCAATGGGAAACCCATGCGTTTTTCTGGGAAATCTTCAAGAAAAATGCTCGGGTTCCCCATTGACTTTCATTAGATTCGTGCTGAATACTGGAATAGTACTTGAAAGTACCATAGAAAAAAGGGGGGAGACCGCGCTCTCCTGCTCTGAGATCAAATCCGGACCGTGCAAGGAAAGGAGGAAGGCAACCTCCTAGCACAAGCAGGAACGAAGACAAAGTTTTCCAGCACAGGTCCAAAAAGGGTTAAAACTTGAAACTTTATTTCATGTCCATTAAAAGATTTCCATCATACAATCAGGAGAAAATACAAATAGGAGGACGCGTTTCGAACATTATAGTTCTTAATCTGTCTCTGTTTTAGAGACAGATTAAGAACTATAATGTTCGAAACGCATCCTCCTATTTGTATTTTCTCCTGATTGTATGATGGAAATATTTTAATGGACATGAAATAAAGTTTCAAGTTTTAACCCTTTTTGGACCTGTGCTGGAAAACTTTGTCTTCGTTCCTGGAATAGTACTTGGTATTCAGATAGCCTAATCTGAACCCAAATATTTCACTATTCGCCCATCTCTAATTTTAAGAAAGTGAAAAGTATATGTTGTTGTTAAAATTAAATAAGGACCTAGGAATACATAATGCACATCGTATCTTATGTCATGTGATGTCTAAACCTCTACATTTATGCTATATATAATATGAATCTTTTTAGAACTCCACTTGTTAAAGTGGCCATACACATTAGCTAGAAGTAGGTTGATGATTTAACAACTGCTGAATGAACAATTTTCTGGTGAATGATCTTTATACCATACACATTTTAATCTATATACATTGGCTGTTTTTTAGGGAAAAAGGAAAATAGAGTTTTTAAGTGCAAATAACAGTACAATTTTATTAGAAAAAGGTGAAATCATTTTTGTTAAAAATTCATTAAAAACCGAGACCATGCCCCCACTAGGTCTGACCATACCATGATAACCATGGTCAATATCACCCATCACACAATAATGTAACAGTATACAGTAAATGGAAAAATTAAACCCGATGTTCATACATTACAATGTCTTCTCCTTCACAAAGCGCATTTGCATGTTATACATAGTCAAAGTCCATGTGACGGTAGGAATCATACCCAGCAGATGGTAATAAGGTTTGAAAGGCAAATTTTTTCTGTAGTGATATCAACAGCCGATCATAACACCATAGACATTTTAATCTACATACATTAGCTGTTACAGAAATTTAAACTGTCAGTGCATGTTCCTTTACACCAGGAGAAGTACAAGCGATTTGTCTAGTAACATTTTGGGAACACATACTGTATTTCCAGAAGATAATGATCTGTCATTGATTGGCTATAACTATCATCGGTTGTAAAATGTCACCCTTCGAACCATTGTTTAGGTTGACAATGTTCATTTTGATCAACTTTAAAGGGATCATTACAGGATGACTGTTCACACCAAGCCCAGCACTCATTCATCATGGTGGGGCCAATAATTTAAATACACCTTCCAACTGCTTGTTTTCCATCTATCTCCTCACTTCTCTTAAGGCCCCGTCACACACAGAGATAAATCTTTGGCAGATCTGTGGTTGCAGTGAAATCATGGATTATAGTGTTCCATTTGTACACAGCCACAAACCTGGCACTGATTGTCCACAATTTCACTGCAACCACAGATCTGCCGCAGATTTATCTCTGTGTGTGACAGGGCCTTTAGACTGTCAAGCCACAGCTATCAATCAAAGAAGATGGGAGAGTGGAGATGGAGGGAAAAATAAGCAAGTGGGAAGGCAAATTTAAATGTTTGGCTCCACTATGACGCACGAGCGCCTGTAATATGTATGAATAGTCATCTTGTTTTGATAGAGTCCCTTAAAACTCATCTTTGACCACCTTCAGTGAGCGAGCATCAAGGGCAAGTGAGTGATACTCATGAATTCAAACATGCATAGGTACTGTGCGGACTTCAGTATTGGCACATCATTCATGTTTTTAATTTAATTACAATCACTGATACAATAGTTTTCTAGTTTAATGTCAATTTGACATCCCTACTTGCCTGTTACTAAGAAACCATATGAGCTACATTATTATTTAAGATGTCTGTGGCCATTAAAAGCTGAAGCGTATCAGTTGCCTAACACCTTAACTATACAGAAAAATGTAGGAGGCAGAATTTGCAGACAGACATATTAAAGAATATAGATAAAAATATAACGTTCAGATGATTGTGCTTGGGCATTTCCTTTACTGACATATTAAAGATATGGCTTATTCCTGAAGAAAAAGTAAGCGTAATGGATTCCTTTTATCAGTGTCCAGGTAAAGTATGGTAATCTATATTCTATAAGCATAGGTGGATAAAATTGGAAGTAACACACAATATATTAAATAAGGCAGATACATAGGCCTTTTTTAAGATTTTTAGAGGCACATGAGCAAAATGTATTACCTCTTCTATCATGTACATAATCCACAGAGGTATTAGTACAATGCAGAACAGTACCAGGCAGTGCTACCACTATAATATCATCAGGACCTACTGTATGTAATAAAGGCATTGCAATGAACAAACAGCCTTACTATACAGTGCAAGAAAATTGTGAACAGTGTTCTATACTACTGACATATAGTGACTAAAGGTGCCTCATGGCCAAAAGATGCAGAAAAGTATACAATAAGAATAAGAAATCATCAAAAGCATCATGAAATTTTAGCTTGCTGGTAATGAAAGAGGGTAAAAGAGACTCTGTCAGCAGGTTTTGGCTACCTCTTCTGGGAGCAGCATGATGTAGGCAATGAGATCCTGAATCCAACAATGTATCACTTAGATTACTGGGTGCAGCCGTTCTGACATAATCAGAATTTTTAGATTTAGTCATGTAGCAGGGCTGGGAGAGCTACCCCCACCCACACCAGGCTCTCAATATAGATTGTACATTGTCAGTGAGGTGTCAGTCAGAGGAGGGGGCATGCCGGACTGCCATGCCCCTACTAGTCAAACAAACATAACAAATAAACAACAGATCGAACCTTGACAAGAAAGGCATCCCTGAATTCTCTGTGTTAACCATTTCAGCATGCTGTCTTCAGCTTACACAGCAAAAATCTGCTGACAGATTCCCTTTAAAGAGAATTATATATAGTGGTGATATGTTTTGTACATGCTACAATCCATCCTTGTGCACAAATTCAGAAAAAGTCCAAAAATTGCAAAAGTTCCTTCCAACTTGGTTGTTACATCTAAGTATTATCGTGGCCATAATATTTAAGGGTTTGTACCAAGTCTGTAAGTTATTACCTATCCAGTGATCACTGGCTGGGTGAGGATCCCAGCAGGGTCCTTACAGGTCAGTAATTTATCACTTATGTATAGACGATACCTTTCCAACTTGGTACAAACTAGTTAAGCATTGGTCCGATTGAACGTTAATTGTTTCTTATATAACTTTACTAACACTAGTATGTGTTCTTCATGTTTGATTCTTGAAATTATTACTTCCCCAGTTTACAAGACAAGCGCTCGTCATGGAGAGCTCTCCACAACTGGACATTCTACAAACTATGTCTTCACTATCAATCTTGCAACGGAAAAACCTCCAAATCACTGGGTGAACAGAGGTGTGGCTTGCCTCTGTCAGCTGGACTATTAGGCGGAGACACAATACTGAGCTTTTTATAGACCTCTATATTTGTCTACTGTTTCTGCTTTTTTTTAGGACGAAGTTCATACCTACATTAGAGCCTATGTCGCAGGTTCTTTCATTTTTATTTTCACTGAAAAGTGCAGCATAGTATGTTATTTTATCTAGTAAAATGGTGGCCAGCTTAAGGAAAACCAATGTGACTCTATTGTAGTCCATGGGGTTTATTTTGCGCTGATTTCATGTCTTTTTAAAATTTTGTTTTCTGAATAGCAATTGTGATGATCAGAATTGTGATTTCTTTTTTACGTATATATTTTAGGCTTCTAAAGAAAAGTTGCATGCATAAAAAATAAAGCCTTATTTCAAATAGTCTTGATTAAAAATATTCTATGTATTTATTTTGCCGCTAAAAAACTAATATGTGTCTCCTTCAGGCAGACTGTTGCTGAACAGTTTTTATACCGCATTGATGTGTTACTTCTGCTGAGGGTAACACATGACTACAACTTTTTTCTGTAATCATGGAAACAGTTTTCCATTTTCAGAAAAATAGTTTCCTCTACCCACTTGCTGTTTGGTTGCATATCTCATGTGGTTCACATGACACATAGTCTTCATATTTTCTCTTGGTCCCAATTCACCACCAGCTCTTTACTATAGGTTGGCCCTACAGTTGATGGCAACCCAGTCACTTGATTTTTCACCCTGGTTGCTTCTTAGAGGCAGGTTGCTTCCACATCCAACCCCCCCCCCAACCCACTTTTCCCCACATTCTGTCCGATCCTTGTCCTTCTTATCACATATTGTTGTGATTTTATTACATATGATATTTTTATGAATAAAATGGAATTTTTGACACATGTTCTTTGCTGTATCTCCTTTTTTTCTCCAGTCATTTATGCTTTATGGAGCAGGCAATTCCTTATGGGACACTACTGAGTGGTCCCATAAGCTAATACTTTATTATGGCCAATTTCTCGCTAATAAGGTTCTGTCCATGTAGATTGCATGAGCCGCTGAACTAACTGATTGACTGCAGCGCTGTCAATGTGACCCCTGTGTATTTGACAACAGACCCCGGGAGCAGCTGCAGAGTATCTGCACCCAACCCAGAAAGAGTAACTAAAGCCCACTTTGTTTTTTTTACAATAAAACTGCACCTGGGGACCACAACATTTCTGAAAACCCTTTTTAAGTCTATGTATATACAAAAAAAAGCATACTTTAACAGGGATCCTGTCAGGTCCCTTATGCCATCCAAGCCAGCATCATTCACAGTTGCATGTCAAAATTCCCTTCCTAACCAGCCCTGTATAACATCATTCTCTAAGATCAATGTGTAATAAAAAAAAAAACATTTATTACCTCTGATTTTCATAGGCAAAATAGGGCCTTGACTAGTCAAAGGGGCGGTTTCCCCAGACTAGTCTTCCCTCTTTACATGATATCACGCCCCTGTGAACATGATGGCATGATTTCCAAGAGCCAGTGTTACTGTAGCTACTGTAAATATTGCTCATGCACGCGGCTCATTTCAGCAGCGTCACTGTGCTTCTCAAACAGGGTCTACGTGTGGTGCACTGTGCATTATCAGAAGTGCAGAAGCTGTTTTCTGATCATGCACAGTGAGTCTCTCTTAAGATAGGACAAGTACACCTGGCTTGAGAGGTACACTGCTGAAATGAGCCACGCTCATGATCAAGATTTCCAGGAGCTGGCTATGACGGCGGCTACTAGAACTCATGTTATCACACCCACAGGGGCGTGATATCATGGAAAGAGGGCCGACTAGTCTGGGGAAACAATGCCCTTTTGACTAGTTAAGGCCCTAATTTCCATATGAATAATGGAGGTAAATACTTTTTTACACATTGATTTTAGAGAATGATGTTATACAGGGCTGCTTAGGAAGGGGATTTTGACATGCAAATGTGAATGCTGCTGGCTTGGATGGCATAAGGGACATGACAGCATACCTTTAAGGTTCTGTTCACATCTGCATCGCTATTTCTGGTCTGTCCCAGCTGTAATCCCCAACCTGCGGCTCTCCAGCTGTTGCAAAACCTCAACTTGACAGCAGAAGATTGAGTTGCTGAGCAATCAGTGGAAGATCAAAGCATTATAGGGACAGAAATCTGATAGCATCATAAGTGTCCAACACCTGAAAGCTTGACATTAACCATTACAGGCAAACCTGATTGACCTTAATAAGGCTCGTCTTATTCTCCAAGTTTTTTAGATGGATCTGAGATAGAGGTTATAATGCCAATGTGAACAGAACCATAGTCATGATTATTGACAAAGTTGCACTTCCTTTTATTTTAGATGCCTTGGAATAATATAAATATTGGTTGCAAATTGATGCAAACCCTCACTGTTATTTTGTAGGAAAGCAATATATCTGTAGTTAATATGTTGAATCTTTTTTGCAAAATTATTACACTAGTGTTATTCTTTTTGCGCGTAGTAATCTGAATCAATTTGATGGATAATACATCTATTAGTGGGCTAAAATGTATCACATAGCTTATCAATTCAGAGTCCCTGAGCACTGTCTGTCACAGAATATTCAGTGACATTTTCCTAAACGAAAAGTGCTATATTTCACTCTAAATGAATGTTTCCATATTCTTCAGTTTAATAACCTTTTTTTTTAAAGCAGGAACAGAATCAGTGACCTCCCTATTACAGCATTTTCATTATTTACTGTCATCAATGGTGACATTTTACTTCATGTCCTATTATCCTATGCTAAACCAGTATTTACGTGGTGTTGTACGGTGACAATCTTTATAATTAATAAACTCTATTGGGCATGTATTTCTGTACTTGCAATGTAGTCATCTGTATCATTAACAAAAACTGATGTATATGCTGCAATTGATGGAATATTCACATTTATCCAAGTAATTGAGTGTTTAAAAATCTGAATCCTGGTAACTAGTCATTTTATAAGGAAATAATGTCCCTTGGATTGCCTTTTATAATGCTTGCAGAGAAATATTACATATTATCAGTACATTTTATTTTCCTATTTAGTGTGAGGTGATGAAGCAGCTGGTTTAAAAAATGTCCATCAAATATTGGTGGCTGAATGTTTCACCTATTTTGATAAAAAAAAAAAAAAAAAAACATAACAAAAATTCTTCTGTAACCAATGCCATCAGCATAGTTTGCAAGAATGAGGTTAGGAAAGGTCTTGTGACAGCTCACTGGTTTTACCCATCATGAGGTTTTTCTTGTGTGGCACCTTGGTAATGAGGCCATCAGTTGAAGCAGCTGAAATTATTTTTCACTAAATGGCAGGATAGCTTTCTAATTACAGATAGATATCAGATGGTGTCATCACTATCCATGGCTTTTTCCACCCCCTCTTTCTTCATGTGTTCAATACCTTTTCCCCAGATTTATTTCTCATTATTACATGTAACTTAATTTATGGATATCTATGGTTTGATTTCTGTGCCTACGTAGATTGGATGGATTGTTGCCATCATCTGGTGAGAAATTCATATCAATAGCAACTTTAGAAATATATTTACTGGTCCTTAGAAAATTGGTGACATTTTCAATACTTATTTCACCCACTGTATAGTAAATACCAAGAAGTTTCTGCAAATTCAACAACAAATGCGAGTTTTAATGAATGCCACAGTATCAGAATTATTCAACTTCCTGAATAAAATGCCTCATAAGAGAACATACTTGTATAGCAGGTCTTTTATCAAGCAAGTGATCTAAAAAGTTAAGAGAATAGATCATTACCTTGCACAAACAAAGTAAGGCTGGGTTCAGACAGCCATATTTCATGGCTTGTATAAAGACCTCAATAATTGGGCCAACTGCGAGTCTCCTGACCTGAACTGAAATACTTATAGGTCACCTGAATCTGGCCTAAAAAATGAAATCATGATACAAAGGCATTGAATGTTCTTAGAGATACAGTTGGAAGCATTGCTCACAAGTTCAAAGTTAAACAAACACTCAATACAATACCTGGATGTGGCAAAAAGAGGAGGGTTGATCGAATCCGCCAAAATCTGGGACCGGCGGATCTCTGTCAGATTGAAAATAAAATCTGGATCCGCTCCGGATTCTGGTGCCCATATAAGTCTATGGGGACCAGAATCCAGAGATTAAAAATGTTTGTGGAGGTATAGGGGGGAAGCAGCATTCACGGTGTACTCACTCGAGGCTGTGTCATCGTGGCACACTCATTCCAGGTCACGCTTTTCCCTTCTGGAGCTGACAATTCAATATTCATTTTTTGCCCACCCACCGTGTAATTGGTTGCAGCTAGATGCGCCCCCACCCTGAGTGACAGCGTGTCAACTGACTGCAACTTATCACAGGCGGCAGGACGGCCGGTGGGCGGGGAAAGCAGTGCAAGTGTCTGTGGGTCAGTATGGTGAATGTGCATGTCTTTCAGAAACACATGCACGTTCCTGTCAGAAGTGTGCAGCTGTGCCGGTGATGGGCTGTCAGACTCGTACAAGTGTGACATGACATCAGCCGCCACAGCCTGCCGCACTCTGAACATGAGCGTACATGTACAGTACATAGAAACACATGCACGTTCCTGTCAGAAGTGTGCGCGGCTTTGCTGTTGATGCAGCTTTTTTTGTTATTATTGAAATAAATAATTAAAAGAAAAAATGATGTGCGGTCCCCCCTAATTTTCATCCCCAGGCATGATAAAGCTGGCTGGGGGCTGGTATTCTCAGCCCGCAGTCGCCCAGTATTGCTTCATCTATTAAATGTGACAATCTCAGTGCAATACAGACTCTTCTCGATTGCCTTAGAGCAGTGGAAATTGGGATAATAAGGGGTTAATAACAGCGCACAGCTGCTACTAAGCCCTAGGTTAGTAATGGCAAAGGCATCTGTGAGATACCTGCATCACACTAACCTGTAAATGACAGTAAATATACAAGACACAGAGAAAAATCCTTTATTTGGAATAAAGTACAAAACATACAGCCTCCTCCACCTCTTTATTAACCCCCAACACCCTGCAGCTCCGGCGTAATACACACGAGGTCCCACGCCGCTTCAGCCCTGCTTCATAGCCAGCGGCCTTAGACCATGAGCGCTGGCTGTGCAGACTATGACAGCCGAAATAACTGCACGGCAGGCAGATACTGCCACAGGCGGCGTGGCTGCCTGCAACCAATCACAGGCAAGAGGATGACCGGTGGGTGGTGAAAACACAGAAAGCTGTGTATATAGATGCACAGTACAGCAAGTGAATGCACGACCCCGAAGCAGTGTGCTGGTATGACACCGAGTCTCAGTAATTATGAAACACTGTTTTATTTCTGGTTTTCTTTATTTTTCAATTATTTTCCCCAGTGCTGGATCCAGATCATGCACCCGGAATTCCGGATCTGGATTCGGCACCTGGAAATCTTTGAAACCGCGCGGATCCGGACTTTTACAGTTCGGATTCGCTCAGCCCTAAACAAGAGGAAGCTTTCAGTAGCTGCCACCAAATTGCTAAGGAGCCAGGTGGCTTAAAGCCATTGAGTAGCTGAGAAGGATCAACAGCAACACTTGGTGAAAGCAGGCACTGAGGATTCATGTTGCACATTGAGGTACATAATAAATGATGAAAGTCTCGAGTTTCAAAACGTATACCTCAATTGACCCAAATGCAAAAAAAAAGGCCTACATTGCTCTGTGGATCTATGAAACCTAAAAGGGGAACTTTTTAGATGTATGGATCAACAATATGACTGGAAGAAGAATATTAGATGTTCTTTTCAGCACATGCTTCAAAGTACAGCATGGTGGTGGCTGTGGGGTTGCTTTGCTCCCTTTAGGACTGGAAATCGGCAGCATGTGGATTGCATGATGGAGTCACTTAAGTATCAGAAAATACTGGCATTGCCTTTTGTAAGGAAGCTGAAGCATAAGCATCATTGGATTTTCCACAGGACAATGGCACCAAGAATACCTCAAAGGTTGCCAAAGCTTTTGTTTCAGAAGAAATTCTGTCACAGTCGCTTGACTTGAACCTCATCAAATATCTTTTGTGGGATTTTCAGTAGTCATTAAAAGTGGCTTTTTGTTTTAATTTGGAGAAAAAAACTTATGTTAGCTGTGGGGAGGTATTTAAATTGTTCTTGTTTGTTCACTTTATTGCAAAAAGTTTGCAAATTTTCTCCAATAAACCGAATTGCAATGGAAGTTGAATCATACACAGTCTGGCGTAATCCCATTAGTAATGATAGTGACAAACTGTGTAGGGAAACAATCTTTAACAAGATGAATGATAACATTAAATTGTCAATTTATTCATGAGAAGATGCTGCAGATTGTTTATTTCATGTGTAATACATGAATTTACTAATCAAATACAGTTGCTATCAAAATTCTTCAGCCCCCATTGCCAATTAGGTTTATTAGCGAACTTTACAAACTTTCTGCTGTTTGCAATAATTCAGTCAGATAAGAGCAATTTTCATGGCTCAACACAACTAATATAAGGGCATGTGCACACGTTGAGTAATTTAATGCATTTACGCTGTGGTTAGCACTGCAGCGTTAATGCATGCGTCCTGTGTCCCCAGCACAATCTATGTAGATTGTGCATAATCCGTGCCCACGATGCTTTTTTGAATGCAGCGATTTGGATGCTAAAATTTTGACCCAAATCCGTGCATTGAAAATGCAGCATGTCAATTTTTTCGTGCGCTTTGGATGCAGCTACCACTCTATCTATGGCCCCCTTCACACGCACGTGTCTCCGGTACGTGTTAGGTCCGTTCCTGCACGTACCGGAGACACAAGCACACGTAGACCCATTAAAATCAATGGTTCTGCGCACACGTGCGTGTTTTGCCATGGAAGGTGTGTACGTGCGTGTGGCGCCCTGGACAAGCTAGGTCGTCACAGGTACTGCAACAACACACCCCACACCCCGGTTAGGCACATCAGTCACACACAAATCCTTGTTGCCTCCCTCCAGGGGCTGATGTCCACACCAGGTGGGGTGGAGCCAGACGGTTGGCCCCACCCACTGAGGAGTTCACAGTCCTGGAGGCAGGAAAAGGAAGGAGTGCAGTTAGGGAGAGTGAAGGAGTAAGTGGCAAGTGAGGAGCAGTCTGACCGTGTCCGGGTACGTGGCCCGGGCACATACAGCAAGGTTGGCAGACGGTGGTGGCCGTCTGCAGGAGAGGCCGATCGACGCGGAACCGTAGACCGGGGTCGGGCGGTGGCCCGCCGGTACCGAACCGGGGAGCGAAGAGAAGCCAGCACCATTCGGCAGGGCCTACGGACCCCGACCAGGCTTGGAGTCGCCGTTAAACCGGTCAAATCCATTAGCAACAGGAACCTCCGGGGTTTCCCACCAACAAAGACCCGATTGAAGGCAACCGTCCAAACCGTGAAGGGAAATACAGTCACCGCCGAGGCTATAATTCCCAAGGCCAGAGCCTGCGGGCAAAAGGAGCTCCTCCGGCGCCCATCCAAGCTGGGGAGCGGGTTACCGGTGGGAAGCCATTGGGGTCGAAAACACAGTACAGGTACAGGGAAAGGCAGCCACCGCCAACCTACCGGGAGTGACCACTGCAGCCGGCTGCGGGACCCGTCCATCCAGCCGTTTGTTTTACCAGAGACTCCGTATACATTATTGGCTGAGTGAGTACCACTGTGCCGTCTGGCACTGTGCTGCCCCCGCGACCCTGCACCCCACCAAACCCTGCCATCCACATTCCAGTCACCTCACCGGGCCCCGGGACCACCAAAACCCCCTACCCACGGAGGGGAGAGAAAACATCTCGGCTGCTCCCTGTCATCGCTCCCGGGATCACCGTCCAGAGCAGCGGTGGTGTCCCAACCTCACCACAAACCGTGGGTGGCGTCACGGACCGACTTCCCAAACCCCAAAAACTATCCCCTTTCACTCACGGGCGAGGAGCGCCGCTCGAGTCCCCGGATCCGGCCCACCGCTCGAGCCACTGAGCAGCAAGCAGCAGGAAGCAGCAGCGCCGGACCCGAGCGTGGTGAGCGCAGCGCCCCCCTCCCCGCTCGTGACATGTGCAGCATACACGTGTCCGTGTGTTCCACACGTAGACATGTCCACGTTTTCCACGGCATTACAGGTGTCACGCGGCCCGCATATGGACCACATGGATGTAGTGTGGATGCAGTCCCGTGTGACACGCACTGGAGAAAACTCACGTGTCAGAGAAAAAAATAACAAACCTCTACTCACCTTCTCCTGCCCTGCAGTCTCTGCCGCTGCTGTCACTTGCTGCCGACCGCCGCTCATTATGCTCACTTAATATTCACTTTATTGCGGCCGGAAGCTGCAGCAGCGGGGAGTCGGCAGGGCTGGAGACAGAAGTTCAGCACCACGGACAGCGACGCCAGGGACAGGTGAGTTGAAAGTTCTCGTTTTCCGTGTGTTATCACGGATAACACACGGAGAACACACATAGTGCCATAAACACGGCTCACGGAGGGGAAAACGCACCTTTGACACATTTGTGAAACACGTGCGTGATTTTCATGGACGTGTGAAGGGTAGAGTTGAGCGCGGTTCAAGTTTCTCTAGTTCGCGGTTTGAGTGGTTTTGGGGGGTGCTCTAGATCGAACTAGAACTCAAGCTTTTTGCTAAAAGCTCGATAGTTCGAGTTACGTTCGAGAACGGTTCTAGCAGCAAAAGCAGGGCTTTTTACAGCAACAGTGTGCAGGGAGCCATCGCTGGCAGCCTGCGGTAAGCTGGTAACCAAGATAAACATCGGGTATCCAAGCAAAGCGCTTTGGTTAGTAACCTGATATTTACCCTGGTTACGCGTGCAGGGAGCCGACACTTCCCCGCTCAGCTCGCTCCGCCCCCTCCTGCACTCAGCATGCACACACACACACTCACCTGTCCCCAGCCATGCAGTCCCCGGCACTGGCGTCCTCAGCGCACATGGCCCCGCTAAGCTCCACCAACTTCGCACTCCGCCGCCCGCACACATAGCCCCGCTAGGCTCCGCCCACTTCACACCCGCACACATTACCTTGCTAGGCTCCGCCCACCTCGCACCCACACACATTACCCCACTAGGCTCCGCCCACCTCGCACCCGCACACATTACCTCGCTAGGCTCCGCCCACCTCGCACCCGCACACATTACCTCGCTAGGCTCCGCCCACCTCGCACCGCACACATAGCCCCACTAGGCTCCGCCCACCTCGCACCTGCACACATTACCTCACTAGGCTCCTCCCACCTTGCAACGCACACATGGCCCCGCTTGGCTCCGCCCACCTCGCACCGCACACATAGCCCCGCTAGGCTCCGCCCACCTCGAACCCGCACACATTACCTCGCTAGGCTCCGCCCACCTCGCACCCACACACATTACCTCACTAGGCTCCGCCCACCTCGCACCCGCACACATTACCTCGCTAGGCTATGCCCACCTCACTCCCGCAGATATTACCTCGCTAGGCTCTGCCCACCTCGCACCGCACACATGGCCCTGCTCGGCTTACCTGCGGTGATGAAGTCCCGCCCTCCCGACCTCAGCGCTGACACGGTCTTCCATGGCTGCCGCCTCACATCTGTCACTGCGGCCCGAGACTGTCACTAGCGGTGACGTCACGGGCCGCTCGCGATACTTGGCTGTGAAGCTGATTGAAGTCAGTGTGCAGTATCAGCAGTGCAGGTGATCAGCGCAGGTAATGTACCTCGCTGACAGCAGCACTTGTCATGCCCTGCAGTGACCTGGGCTGACCTTCTGATGTTAGCTCAGCTCACTGCATTGCTCTCCCAGCCAATGGGGAACATTCTGTTCTTCATTGACTGGACCAGTGACTATGGTATAGATCGTCATGGGAACCGCTTGGATTACAGCAGACCTGGATTTGTTTTTCTTTCTAATAAATTGGTTAAAGAGGGAATATGTTGGGCAGTGTTTTTTCACATAACAATGTTTGTCGTCTATTTTTTTTTATTACTGACTGGGTTGGTGATGTCGGGTATCTGATAGACGCCTGACCTCACCAACCCCAGGGCTTGATGCTAGGTGACATTACACATCAGGTAATAACCCCATATATTACGCCGTTTGCCACCGCACCAGGGCACGGGATGAGCTGGGGCGAAGCACCAGGATTGGCGCATCTAATGGATGGACCACTTCTGGGGCGGCTTCGGCCTACTATTTTTAGGCTGGGGAGTGTCCAATAGCAGTGGACCTCCCTAGTCTGAGAATATCAGACCCCAGCTGTCTGCTTTACCTTGGCTGGTGGTCCAATTTTGGGGGGACCCTTACGTGTTTTTTTTTTTAATTATTTATTTAATTTAAAATAACAGCGTGGGGTGCCCTCAGTTTTGGATTACCAGCCAAGGTGAAACTGCCAGCTGTGGTCTGCAGGCTGCAGCCGTCTGCTTTACCCTAGCTGGCTACAAAAATAGGGGGAATCCCACGTCATTTTTTTTTAATTTATTTTGGTAAATACAAGGCTAAGCACCCCTTAGTGCCACATGAAAGGCATCAAAGGATGCAAAATTACAAAATGCAGGAGAGTGGGACATTATGTGTCTTTCTGCCATTATAATGACAGAAAAGACTGATATGAAGTGTACAAGCACAGGAAAATCACCAGAGCGCTCTACGCTGTAAAAAGCAGTAGAAAATGGCGCTGGAGTGAACATGTGACCGCCTCATGTAGGATGAAGCTATGGATCCTGGGTAAATTTATGTATTTTCCCTCCTTCACTTTTTGGCAGTACGCCAAAAAAAACGGAAGGCACACAGATTACAAACAGATGACATACGGACCGTATACGTGTCACGCTCCCGATGCCTCGGCACCACTCCTTACCCACTGATCCGGTCACACCTGCACGGCACCGCTCCTTACCCACGTGTCCACCGGTCACGGCTGCCGCTCCCGCTCGTGCTTTCCTGTGTCCTGTCCCCAGTATCATGTGTCTGACTCATGCTTCTGTATATGGTCGGGCAGCGCCCACTCACCTGGTCTTATGGGCCAGCACTGCTACAGCAGGGTATGACATGAGGCTATGCTGGGTATATAAGACTGTAGAAAAAGGGGATGTCCAGCTCTTCAGGCAAAGAATCACGTCTTTATGACATGACCAGCATTATGCGTTTCAGGTGAAAACTCTCACCCTTAATCATGAACATGTTCATGATTAAGGGTGAGTGTTTTCACCTGAAACGCGTAGTGCTGGTCATGTCATTCTCTGTGTCTGCATGATGAAATAAAGACGTGATTCTTTGCCTGAAGAGCTGGACATCCCCTTTTTCTGCATTTTATTGGGCTGTGGCAGTGCCTGTCCGTGCTCCAGGACGGAATCGGGATTGAGCTTTTATACGGTGAGCTGATTCATACAAATTGGATATAAGACTGGCCTTTCCATGTGGGCGGGGTCTGATCAACGTGTCTTGTAAGCCTTGTCTTGATAGCTAGGTGCTCAGGTTCCCCTTGTGCCATGTCCTGTGATCATACTATTGCCTGACATTCCTACCTGGCACCTGTGCTGGATTCCTGCACTGTCTCCAGGAACTCTGAAGCCCCAGTGACTGTTCTACCCGTCCCCTGTGGGACGCAGTCCCTGCCATGCTAGTGCTCCGGCTACCGTGCACCCAGGCCTCCGGTGGAGTGCACGGCCCAGTGGATCCACCACCTGGACCTAACAATACGGAACGGAAACGTATGTCACACGGATGCACCCATGAAAAAAAATGGACCGTTTTTTGCAAAGCGCAAAAACGCATCGGTCGTGTGAATGTAGCCTTATTCTAATCTGCCGTTTATAAACAGCAGGCAGAAATAAGTGAATAGCGCCCCCCAGCATCAGAAAATCTCCGGGGTTTCATGGGGTAGTTGAGACCCTGGAGATCATGATTCAGGTCGGTTTGTCCGGTCCCCGCTCACGTGATCACCGGTATACACCGTATACCGGTGATCACGTTACAGTAAATGACAGCGCCGGTAAAAAATTATTTATCTCCCATCTGGCATGAACAAACATGTCGGATGAGAGATAAATCTCCTCCCTGGTCCTCCGGTGTCGCCAAAGTGCCCCCCCCTGACCCTCTCCCGGAAAATCCAAGATGGCCGCGCGCACAGCAGCGTGCCGGCCACATTCACCCTACTCCTCTGATTTCTGTTGCATGTGCCATGACACATGCGACAGAGAACTCCTCCCCAGGCCCTGCCAGGTCACCCCCTATAACCCCACCGGTGTTCCCCGGTGTCTCACGGTACCTGTGCAGCGTTGATCCCCCGCGACCCCTCCTTCACAATAGACGCTGCCGCATGCACATAGCGGCTGTCAGCTCAAGTTCCTGTGTTCAGACACAGTGAGTGGTGGTAACCATGCATCTGTAAGCTACTGCAATGCCCTGCTCATGAGGTAAGGAACATAGTTGATCAGGAGAGCTATACTACATTTCCAAATGGAGGGATTTGCTTTTATAGTTGCCCTGCTGAACGACTACCAAACATGAGAGTCCGTTATACGCCACAAGAAAACATGTCTAAATAGCGAGCTCTGTTGTTTAGTATTCATTTAGCTGGATAACTGGACTTAAAGGGGTATTCCATCTCCAAGATCCTATCCCCAATATATAGTAAGTGGAATAGCAATAATATCAGCAAATACCAATATTTGGAAATGTAGAATAGTTCTCCTGATTAGGCATGCCCTTACCTCATGAGCAGGGCATTGCAGCTTTGGTAGTAACAGTTACAACATGGACTCTGCTGCTGTGGACTCGGGGAGAGTGGGTGCAGATTCATTGCACCCATACTCCTCACATGACGGGTCTGCACTCCTAGAAAATGGGGGATACGTTCCGTGAGCATGTCCCCCCATATTCTAGACGATCCAGAGTCATCGTGGGACCCCTTTATTTTTTTTCCTTACAATAAATTGGTGAAAGAGGGAATGTTTTGGGGAGTGTTTTTTCAAATACATTTTTTTTTCATCTATTTGTTTGTTAGTACTGACAGTTTGTGATGTCGGGTATCTGATAGACGCCATGACATCACAAACTGCTGGGCTTGATGTCAGGTGACTTTACAGCTAGTATCAACCCCATTTATTACCCCGTTTGCCACTGCACCAGGGCACGGGATGAGCTGGGGTGAAGCGCCAGGATTGGCGCATCTAGTGGATTTGCCACTTCTGGGGCGCCTGCGGCCTGCTATTTTTTTTTTAGGCTGTGAAGGGCCAATAACTATGGACCTTCCCACCCTGAGAATACTAGACCACAGCTGTTCGCTTTACCTTGGCTGGTGATCCAATTTGGGGGGGACCCTACTTTTTTTTTGTAATTATTATTATTTATAAAATAATTATAAAAAAGAGCCTGGGGTGACCTCCATATTGGATCCCCAACCACGGTAAAGCTGCCAGCTGTGGTTTTCAGCCTACAGCCTTCTGCTTTACCCTAGCTGGCTATCAAAAATGGGAAGACCCCACGTCATTTTTTTTTAAACTATTTTTTTTAAATAAAAAAAATGAATGGGCTTCCCTGTATTTTGATTGCCAGCCAAGGTAACGCCAGGCAGATGGGGGTGGCAACCCGTAGCTGTCTGCTTTATCTGCACTGAGAATCAAAAATATCGCGGAGTGCTACGTCATTTTTTTAATGATTAATTTTTACAGCACTGTCATGTTAGGCAATCAAAATACAGGGAAGCCCTTTTTTTTTTTTAGTTATTTAAATAAATAATTAAAAAAATATATATGGGCTCCCGCTGCATTTTTTGTATTGCTAGCTGAGGGTAATCCGAGCAGCTACCTGCTGCTAACCCCTACTGCTTGGTGTTACCTTCACTGGCAATGGAAAATCCAGGGAAGCATTTTTTTTGCCAAAAAACTAAAAAAAAAGACGTGGGCTTCGCCATATTTTTGTATGCTAGCCAAGTACAGCAGGCAGGTACGGGCTGCCCGTAACCCCCTGCTGCCTATTTGTACCTGGCTGGGAACTAAACATATAGGGAAGCCCTTTTTTTAATTATTTCATGAATTTCATGAAATAATTAAAAAAAAAAACGATGTGGGCTTCGCTCCATTTTTGTGTCCAGCCGGGTACAACTAGGCAGCTGGGGATTGGATCCGCAGCACAGGTTAGCCTGAGGTTTCTGGGCCCCTCTGTTGCGAATTGCAGTCCGCAGCCGCCCCAGAAAATGGCGCTCTCATAGAAGCGCCATCATCTGGCGCTGTATCCAACTCTTCCAACAGCCCTGGAGCCGGGTGGCTTGTTCGGTAATCATGAGTTAATACTAGCTATGTTTTACTAGCTAGTATTAAGCCAGAGATTCTTAATGTCAGGCACGTTTGACCTGGCCATTAAGAATCTCCAATAAAGGGTTAAAAAAAAAACACCACACAGAGAAAAAATACTTTAATATAAATAAATACACAGACACACTTAGAGACTCCATCTTTATTACCCCCTGTCATCCCTCCACGATCCATGGTCTTCTGTGTTCTTTCTCCTTTAACACATGCAGCTCTGTCTGCTCCATCAGACAGAAGTGCATGGGAGAAAGGACGCTGTGCTCCGTGCAGAAATCACTCTGTGAGAATGACCACAGGTTCCCGACTCTAAGCGGTGGCATGGGTTGCCATAGCAACGGTGTTCCGATCACGTGATTCCGGTGCTGCTGCGTGCTGGTAGCGGGACGTCCCCGTCACCGCTATCAAGCGCGTTGCTATGGCAACGGTGATCTCAGTTATTGACTGGCTGTGTCACCGGTCAGGAGCCGGCTTCTGCGGACGCTGGTAACTACGGTAAACATCGGGTAACCAAGAAGCCCTTTCCTTGGTTACCCGATGTTTACCTTCGTTACCAGCGTCCGCCGCTGTCACGTTGTCAGTGCCGGCTCCTGCTGCCTGCACACATAGCCAGACTACACATCGGGTAAAGTTAACCCGATGTGTACTGTGGCTAGGAGTGCAGGGAGCCATCGCTAAGCGGTGTGCGCTGGTAACCAAGGTAAATATTGGGTAACCAAGAAGCCCTTACCATGGTTACCCGATATTTACCTTCGTTACCAGCGTCCGCCGCTCTCACGCTGTCAGTGCCAGCTCCCTGCTCTCTGCACATGTAGCCACAGTACACATCGGGTAATTAACCCGATGTGTACTCTGGCTAGGAGTGCAGGGAGCCAACGCTAAGCAGTGTGCGCTGGTAACCAAGGTAAATATCGGGTTGGTTACCCGATATTTACCTTAGTTACCAAGCGAAGCATCGCTTCCACGCGTTGCTGCTGGCTGGGGGCTGGTCACTGGTTGCTGGTGAGATCTGCCTGACAGCTCACCAGCAACCCGTGTAGCGACACTCCAGTGATCCCTGCCAGGTCAGGTTGCAGGTGGGATCGCTGGAGTGTAACAGAGAGATGCAATCACAGGTCCTAGCTTGTCGGTGTCATAGTCATGTGACCAGTCTGTAGCCAATGAGATAATAGACACGTGACTGGTCACATGGCTATTTTGATGTCACTATAGGTCCTGCATCATTGCTGGCAGTGCTGGTTACCGGGAAGATTCAGCGATCATCGGATGGAATAGCGGCAGGAGACAGAGTGCAGGACGGATCACAGGGACAGGTAAGTGTTATGGCAATGTTTATTAACTGTATGTGTACATTTATAATGTGTTTTCATGTGTTTGTGATTGCCTCCCATTGTTTCCTATGGGGTTCGAGCGCTTCGTCTAACCGGTTTGCCGAACCGAACTCGAACCAGACCTCAGTTCGGCGAACCGAATCTTGGCCGGTTCGCTCATCTCTAGTGTAGGGGGCCTATGGGAGAGACAGCATCTATAGCGCATGAAATCGGCATTTATTCTGCTGAAACTGCATCCATTATGCAGTGTTTCTGCAGCGATTTGAAGCGCACATGTGCTGTCAAATCGCTGCAGAAATTTCAGCATGTACGTGCGAACAAGCCATAACAAGCAGTTTCTCCAAATTCCACCCAAAATACCACTTTAAGTCTGTGTGCACACATTTGTCGCTTTTTTAGTGCAGATTTGTCACAAAACCTGGAGGGTTTCCTGAAGCCATCAAAGTGAATGAGAATCCTTAAGTATCATGCACAGATTAAGTATCTCTCCTTGCAGATTTGGTGCAGTTTTAATTCTGGAGCATGTCAACTTATTCAGAGTTTAAAAAAAACTTAATGGGCTTCCCTGTATTTTGATTGCCAGCCAAGGTAAAGCCAGAAAGATGGGGGTGGCAGCCCATAGCCGTCCGTTTTATCTGCACTGAGAATGAAAAATACCGCGGAGAGCTATGTCATTTTTTTAAATCATATATTTATTTCTATACAACTATATTATATATATATATATATATATGTATATATATATATATATATATATATACATATATATATATATATACATTTATGACGACCATTCTCTGTGCTGGGTCTGTGATTGCCTGACATCACAGTACTGTAAAAATAAATAAATCATTAAAAAAAATGACATAGCACGCTGCAGTATTTTTGATTCTCAGCGCAGATAAAGCAGACGGCTACAGGCTGCCACCCCCATCTGCCTGGCTTTACCTTGGCTGGCAATCAAAATACAGGGAAGCCCATTATTTTTTTTTTTAATTATTTAAAAAAATAATTAAAAAAAATGTGTGGGCTCCCGCTGTATTTTTATCGCCAGTCAGGTAATACTAGGCAGCTGGGGTCTGGGATTCTCAGCAGCCTGCAGCCCCCCCTGGAAATGGCGCATTGTTTGGAAATTTCCTGGTGCTTTACTTGGCTCATCCAGCAGCCCTGATGGCATTGGCACGCTGAGTAATAAAGGTGTTAATACCAGCTTTGTATTCTCAGATGGTACTAAGCCCGAAATTCATGGTGTCATGCCAAATTAGATGTGGCCTCCATGAATTAATAGTAAACAGTAAAAAAAAACAACACAGAGAAAAAATGTTTTTATTAGAAATAAAGCAAAAAAACATTTAGAAACTCCATCTTTATTATAAAAAAAATCCTTAGTCCGATGCAATCCACAGGTAGAGCAATGTCAGTTTCATCACTCTGTACAGACACAGTCTATACAAAGTGAGAAGCAGAGAGAGCCATGTCAGCTCTTCTACATCACTCTGTACAGAGTGAGAAGCAGGCCAACTGTGAGGGTATGATTGCACTTGCGTCTCACATTGCATCATCTCGCAAAGCCTGACGCTCTCAGGACAGGAGCAACTCAGCTGCAGGGAAATACATGCAGCTGATCCGCTCCTGTCTGGAGATTGTGCGCCGTGATGCGATGCGGCACTCGCAGAGTGACAATCAGTTAACAGGACCCTTGATGACATCATAGTCATGTGACTAGTCTGTAACCAACAAGGTAATACAACATTCACACCTGACTTGTCACATGGCCATGACGTCACAGAAGGTCCTTTAACCCAGGGGCACAGCAATGATCGGACTCTTAAGCTGAAGCGGCCGGGAGACAGAGTCTGCAGGACGCATCGCGGGACCTGTTAGTATAATAACAATGTTTACTATTAACTATATTCTTTAATTTTACAAACCCCCCCCCCCGCACTATCCCATTACTGAGAAGAAAACAGGAGAAAAAAGCGATCATAGAAGCCCAGACACAAAATGTGTTTAATTTAATTTTATTCAATGCAAAAATGTAGATAAAAAAATCACATTACCAATATAATTAATGCAGGTATTCGTGGAAACAACAAAATATAAGCTTTTTTAATAATAATGCTCAAGACAGGGCCACATTATATTATCAATGCATATACATGGAAATACATCATAGAATATAGCACACTGAGAAGGCTGAGACTGAATGGTGGATTATTGTGGCAAGTAGATAATCTATCAGCAAACCACAAGGGGTCGCTCAAAGTGAACCCCATAAATAGACCAGAGTGATCGGTGTCCTTACATAACAATGGTCATAGATATTAGCGAGTTAAAGAGGCTTAAATCAATACACAAAATTTTTTTGGAATACACTTAATTATATAGATATGCCCTCCAGAACTCCTCACAGTTATAGAATGACTATTTATCAAAAAGTTGACAATTTATCAACTGGCCACAAGGGGTCACTCATGGTAAATTCTATATGGATGAACCAGTCGCCAGATACATCAAGGCATCCCATTTTCACATATATAGCATTCAGTAGGATGCCTACATCATAAATATCTTATCTAGTATGTCCAAATATACGTGGCAAAAGGAAGATCCAAACATAGACACCATCAGTCTAAAGGCACAGCACAAATCGCCGCTACAGTGGTTTTACCTGGATAGAGCTTGAAACACCCGACACGTGTTTCGGTAATCTTCATCAAGGGGCATGTCTAATGACCCGGGCAGGAGGTTTAAATACTGCCCACCTCCAATCGCCGTACAGCATCCATAATGACGCGGAGTCGTCATGGTGACCTAACGACGCAACGCCGGCGGCCACGTCACGCGTCATCCCACTCAGGTGCATCACATGACCCAAGCAAGGAGGAGCCGTAGAGATGCAGCACACCAAGCGAGCGTCGGAACACCATGACAGCTGCGCGTACAGGAGCCAGGCAAGGATAGAAACCCAATAATGGGGCCAATCGTGTAAGTGTAGCTAGTTATATCAAAAAAGAGGGTTCTCCCATAAATAGTGCATACATATACATATAAGGGTAAATCACACCATAGTAGATAGGTCAGAAAAAGTGGATGTACGGTAATAATTAGATAAGAGGATATAAATATCTAATATCAGAAATCTGAGACAGTTGACAATTGTAGTCACATGGATCACAATGTAACGATGAATATTGTATTCAAATCAATACATTGAAACATATAGATACTATAATTTAAAAAGATTGACACTGTCTCCCATCCAACAGATGGACAGAGTCACAGCTGGTTCACATTTTCAAGGGGGTAGATGTATCACCACAATCCAAGTTCGCTGATGACATAAAGAAAAATGTAAATCCGTTATATCCCCTTAGGTACACATAAGCAGATAGTATAAGGTAGAGGTATAGAGGTATATCCGTATGATAGCCGTCCACATCAATCCATCAGACCACTCTTCATGGATTAAGATATTAGCCTTTTTAGAACACTATCCCATTACTGTAAAGCCCAAGATCGGTGATTAGATGCAAGTTTGCATAATCTTGATCTCGATCCTGATTTTTACAAAACGATCGGACGAGGCTCCCGATCCCGACCATCGGGGGGATCGCCCATCACTACTCCTGATGTGATGGTGACAGCGTATATTTCTATGCAACTGTCACTGTCAGCTCAGGAGAGATACTGGGGATTGTGGGGCAATTCTTGGGCACTAATACAGCAGGTGTTGGGGGCTCAAATATAAGACACCTCTTGAAAATTAGCCCTAGCATATTTTTCAAAGCAGAAAATTATATAAGTCCCTGTCTTATTTTCATGAAAACACGGTAATATTGTTCCTGTTTGATGATTATTGCAAACAGCAGAATGCTTGTAAATTTTGCTACTAAACTAATATTCAATAGGGGTTGAATAATATTCATTGTAATTGTATGTTAGAAGTGGTAACAAGTCAAAACTTCTTTAAAAGAAACCTACCAACTCCAAAAATACTGCTAACCTGCAGATACATTAGTAATCTCCAGGTAAATAGCGATTAAATTGTATATCTGATGAGATCACTGGAGCAATAGCTTTAGTGAGAAAATAAAGTTGTATTCTCCCTGCAGCCGCTTGCTTCCAGTAACTACAAAGTAAGGGAGCTGTAATTGCTTAAATTGACAGCCCAATCTGCACACACATTGCACACATACGCAGTGGAGCAAGCTGTCAATTAATGTGCAGGGGACTGATTACAGCACTCTCACTGTGTAGTAAATGGTGACTATAATAGCTAAATGGACTGCAAGAGGCTGCATGCAGATTATTTTCTCCTTTTAGCCACTCTTCCAGTAATCCTAACAGACATGATTTAAATGCTGTTTTCCTGCAGATTACTACCAAGCAAATAACATTTTTGAAAATGAGTGGTTACTTTTAAAGTCAACAAGGTAATAGGTGAAGAATAAATCAGGCATATCACTCACATGATAGGTATATTGATTTATGGATTACTAGTACATATTTTTTTGTGTAAATCATATTTTTATTGAATTTTCTACACAGATTCTTTGAACATACCAATACATGAACCAGAGATGTACCGCCCGGGGCTCGGCCGGCTACCAAGCCGCTCAAATCCGTGCTCATCGGTGGGTGGCTCGAGCTCTTCACGGACCCGGGGGTCACGTCGCTCTGAAAGGGGGGGTCGGCGCTACACGTAGGGACTTCGGTGGGGAGGTCCACGGCCGGAGCCATGGTTGTTTGTAGGCGATTTAAGTTTGTGACGCCTCCCACGGGTTGTGGTGAATGGATGGACACCACCGCTGCCGTTGACTAGGCTCCCGGGGACGGTGTTGCACAACTTGGTGTTGACCCCCTCCCGGGGGCCCGAGGGAGGTGCCGAGGCGGAGGAAATGGATGCGTGCTGGGATGTCGGTGCAATGCAGCGCAGTGCGCGGCCCGAAGGCACTGTTGTACTCACTATTGCAAACATGCTGGAGTCTCTGGTAAACCAAACAAGATGGTGAACGGTGCCCGCAGCCGGCTGCAGTTTTCCCCCTTAGCAAGTTGGTGGTTTCCGCCTTTTTTCTACACCTCACTATGTAGAAATCACGACTCCTATGCCTGAGCAACGGTAGTCCACTCCCCGGTTTTATATGTGTAGGGAGAGCCCTCTTTGCCCGCAGACGCTGGCCCCTTGGGTCTCTATGCCTTGGCGGTGGCTTTACCCTAATGGTTGGGCTGTTGTCTTCAGTCGGGTCTTAAGTGGGAAAGGTCCTAAAGTCCAGTCCTCAATCAGTTAATTTGACTCAGCCCGGTTGTTTCTGGGCCTCGTACTGGGTCTGAGTACCCCTCCTGGTGCTCCGGTTTCCAATCGGTTCCCCGGTTCGGTACCGGTGGGCCACCTCCCGTCCCCGGTCCCTATGGTTCCACTGGCTGTAATCCCAGCTCCTGCAGGTGGCCACCACCATCTGCTTCCCTGCCAGAAGTGACTGGGCTCCAACCCAGACACCTGGGGTAGACTTTGGCAGAACTGGGCACAGGTCTGCCCTTGAACTTGACTCCACTTCACTCCACTGTCAAAGCTAGACTCTAACTCACTGTTTTCCCGCTTCCGGGCCTGTGAACTCCTTGGTGGGTGGAGCCAACCACCTGGCTCCACCCCCCTGGTGTGAACATCAAACCCGGAGGGAGGTGACAAGGGTTTCTGTAGTTTGGCTGCTGTCACCTAACTAAGGTGAGGGGGCGTGTGTGTATGGGACAACCTGTGACAACCTGGCTAGTCCAGGGCTTCACAGAGATATGAACACATACAGTACAAATTATTTACCCAATATCTTATCGTCTCCACCGTGGGAAACCTTTACCTGGTCCATTTCTATCAATGAAAGGACCATTTGTCCCTCAAAAGAAACCAAGCTTAGTATGAGCCAGTTTAACTATAGGACAGAAAAACAAAACACGACAAACAGAGCAAGGGGAAGTGGAGGGGGGTGAAGGGGAGGTATAATAGGGATGAGAATAGTAGATTCTCGTCTGGATTTGTTCGCAGCCAGAGACTAATGAATTAGGTTCTAGCGTATGGCTCACAACAACTCGGACCATTCAACCTGTCTCCTGGAGCTACAGTATGCAAGGAATTCTGGAGTGTCTCTATGCAAAATCCAAGATGCCCAGACACAAACCACTTTTTCCAGTGTATCTATTTGTTGACCTATTAGCTCTTCCATTTTGTATATCATATTGTGTCCCGATACAAGTTCTGCTCGCAAGGGAGTCTCTCTCCGTTTCCAGTACCTAGGGATTAGACTTCTCGCCGTGGTCAGAACATGTCGTACCACACCCTTTTTAAATCCCGAAATTGATTCCCCCCAAGTGACAAGAGCGCCAATTCCGGTGTGTGATAAAGATCCTTAGAGGAGAATTTGTTTGTAGTATCCCAGAGGCTCTCCCACACCAGGCACTCCCACCATATATATATATGATCCCATTCCTTGCATGCAAGTGTCAGGGGTAGTGGGGAACATAGCATGAATCCTGGAGGGGCACTTGTACCACCTGGAGAAGATCTTGTAGCTCCTGCGATAACACATTTAGTGACAACTTCTGAGTAAAGAGGTGAATTTTAGTGTCGCTCTGCATCTGTGAAGGTCCTGTTCAATTCCCGCTCCCAAGCCAAGAAGAAAGAAGGGCAGAGCTGGCTGTGTTGCGAGGGGTCCTGAAACAGGCTATACAGTAATGAGACTGTGTGTAGCGGGACTTCCTTCTGCAGACTTAGGTTCTTGAACGTGGTCAGTGGTCTAAAGATGTTCGCCGAAAAGAATAAAGACTATAGGAAGCTTTTTATCTGCTTATGAAAGAATCAAGCGGCGGGTGGAGCATTACCCCCGGGAAAAAGGGAATGAACAGGCCTAATAGTAGGGTCACATATGCAGTCGTAAATATTTGGGGCCTGCTCTTTTGGTTTTTTGAAGAAAATTGGATCTGGTTACCCCAACCAAAAAATCCAGGTTGTCATTTAATGGTACAAGCAGGCAAGGAAATGTGACAGGGACAAGCGGGGGTTGGTCTTTTCAACAAACAGGGTTAGTTGCCTGATCAAGAATGGCAAGTCTGTAATTTTACGGCCAGAAGGAGACAAGGGCCAGACCACTACCAAAGGGTTGAAGTCTATTTTTGACATTTCTACAGCAACCCACCTCTTGGTTCACCTGTGGTGATAGAGGTCCAGGAGTTAGGTTCCCAGGGAGGCATAATTATAAAGTTGGAAATCTGGGAGACCCACGACCCCCCCCCCCCCTTTCTTGTTTTTGCTCAGCAATTTGTAGGCCAAGCGAGGATGTTTGTGCAACCAGATAAACCTTGAAATTGCCGATTTTAGCCTGGAGAGGTAGGACACCGGTAGGAGGATGGAAATTGCCTGTAGGAAATATAAGAGGCGCGGAAGAATGTTCATCTTAATTGTGTTGATCTGCCCAAACCAGGAGAGGTGCGTTCCACTTTCTTAGGTCAACTTCAACGGCCTTCAAGGCTGGGAGAAAGTTTGAGACAAAAAGGGCTACAGGATCGGCCGACAACCTGATGCCCAAGTACAGTATGGAATCCTTGCACCAACGGAAGGGAAGGGATCCACGCAACTGATCAACTAGAGTCGGCGAGAGCGTAATATTGAGAGCTTCTGACTTATGGGAGTTCACTTTAAAATTGCTTAGAGTGCCAAATTTGTGAAGTTCCTGAATAATGTTAGGCAGACTAATGAGAAGTGACGTTACGTATAGTAGTAAATCATTGGCAAATAGGGCCAATTTATCCTCCTCATCCTCGGCTGAGACCCCTTTAATGGAGTGAAACTTTCTTATCACCATCTCCAAATGCTCCATAACCAGAACTTAGAGCAGCGGCGAGAGGGTGCAACCCTGGCATGTCCCGTTATTAATCTCAAACGACTGCGAGAGACCACCATTTACCCTTACCTGCACCGTAGAGGATGTGTAAAGAACACCTATCCTGTGAAGCATAGTCTCCGCCAGCCTCAAAGCTCCAAAAGCCTGAAACATGAACTCCCAGTGCACACTGTTGAACGCTTTCTCAGCATCGATCAACAGAATGCACATAAGTATCCCCTCCCTTCTTTCCCTGTCGATCAGAGATGGACCGAATGGTATTATCTCTGGCTTCGCACAATAACACAAACCCCAACTGATCATGATTTATCAGCTGAGGGAGAAGCGACTGCAGCCTATCAGATAGTAATTTAGAGTACACATTGATGTCAATGTTAATGAGTGAGATCGGGCGGTAACTGCTGCATAGGAAGGATAATACCCAGCCTTCGGCAGGACCGTGATGTGTGCCGCCAATGTGGCGACCTGGACAAGCCAGGGGCCACAGATAACAACACACACACCCCCCCACCCCCAGCAGTTTCACAGCAGACATCCCCAGTGAAACTTGATTCCTTTCCTCGGGCTCAGACTGACACACCAGGTGGGCGGAGTCAGGAGATGGAGACGCCCACCCAGGAGTTAGCTGGCCTGAGGCAGGAAACAAGCCCAGTCAAGTTCAGGCGGAGGAGGAGAGAAGAGGTCTGCAGAGAGGCAGACACAGACAGGGGCTTAGGTTGGAGCCTAAGGCCCCCGAGCAGAGAGTCAGGCAGACGGTAGTGGCCGTCTGCAGGGAGCCGGGGAGACAGTTGGTGGAACCGTAGGTAGCCGGGGCTGGGCGGTGGCCCACCGGTACTGAATCGGGGAGCCAGCTGGAAGCCGGAGCGCAGGAGGAGTGTACAGAAGGTGCAGGAAAGGACTTACACCATCAAACTGGGTCAGGGGAAAACACCACAGCGTCTGTGGGACCCGTCCATCCAGCCGAGTGTTTTACTAAGAACTGTGTCCTGATTTCTGGCTGAGTGAGTACCACCGTGCCGTGCGGCACAGCGCTGCCCCTGCGACCCTGCACCTCACCAGGCCCCGCACCCGGCCTGCCATCCACCCCTACCCCATCACCGGGCCCCGGGACAACCAACCCCCTACCCACGGAGGGGAGAAATAACAACAAAGCTGCTCCCTGTCACCGCTCCTGGGATCCCCATACAGAGCAACGGTGGTGTCCACACAATCACCACAACCGTGGGTGGCGTCACGGACAATCTCCCTTGCCCAACCCCTTTTTACTGTGGAGCCTGGGATCACAGACCGGGTCACGCCACCGTGATACCCACAGAAGTGACCTCGTGGCCCGGATCTGAGTACCCCTTATCCACGGGCGACACATTTGGCGTCACGAACAGGATCCTACCGCTCTGCCGTTTGGTAGAGGTGCGCCTTGTTACCGCCGGAGGTGTCCGGCCGAAAGTTTTGCAAAGCCGCCATCTTGGGCGCGAAAAATTTCCCGCTCGAGCGTCTTCCCCGAGCAGGAAAGGCGCGAAAGTGGAGCCCCGCCCCCTGAAGAAGGAAGTGCTAAAAAGAAGCTAAGGGGCACGGGATGGCATCCGGCTGCATGTGAACCGCGGCTGTGGAAGCAGGGACGCCAGGACTCTGCCAGTGTTTGGTTCCTGGAACACCGCTGCACGAGATGTCCCGTCCGTCCGGCACCGCTGAAACCTCAGTGCCCGCGGCCAACGCCCCGACCGACCTGTTACCCCTGTCACCGGTAGTGGAGTTCGCAGCGTCTGTGAGGGAGGGCCCAGGCCTTACCATCGTCACCGCCCTGCCACCCTTCCCGGCTTCCATCCCAGCCACACCGCCGATGACGATGGCCCCAGCAGTCCGCCCGGCCACGACGGAGATGACGACGGCTCCGGCAGTCAGCCCGGCCGCAATGGCAGCGAAGCACCCATCTCGTTAACTATCTGGGCAGCCTGGTTCTGGACTGGGGTCAAGGGGTGCTGCCCACTTCTTAGGGGCAGCATCAGGGCCAGGTTGTTTGGGTGGGTGACTGACGGACCCGTTCCACTGTTATTATTAAAAGTGTTTGATTACTGTTGCAACGTTAAAGAAATGTGCATCCCGTTGTGGGAAGATTGAAAATGCTTGTGTTTAATGTTTTAATCTTTTGCAGTTTAAAAAAAGGAAAAATAAAACCGGTGATGGACGGGCAGCCCGCGGACGGTCTGCATTTTGCTAAGGGGGAATGTGGCGCCCTGAACAAGCCAGGGGCCACAGAAAACAACACACACACACCCCCACCCCCAGCAGTTTCACAGCAGACATCCCCAGTGAAACTTGATTCCTTTCCTCGGGCTCAGACTGACACACCAGGTGGGTGGAGTCAGGAGATGGATACGCCCACCCAGGAGTTAGCTGGCCTGAGGCAGGAAACAAGCCCAGTCAAGTTCAGGCGGAGGAGGAGAGAAGAGGTCTGCAGAGAGGCAGACACAGACAGGGGCTTAGGTTGGAGCCTAAGGCCCCCGAGCAGAGAGTCAGGCAGACGGTAGTGGCCGTCTGCAGGGAGCCGGGGAGACAGTTGGTGGAACCGTAGGTAGCCGGGGCTGGGCGGTGGCCCACCGGTACTGAATCGGGGAGCCAGCTGGAAGCCGGAGCGCAGGAGGAGTGTACAGAAGGTGCAGGAAAGGACTTACACCATCAAACTGGGTCAGGGGAAAACACCGCAGCGTCTGTGGGACCCGTCCATCCAGCCGAGTGTTTTACTAAGAACTGTGTCCTGATTTCTGGCTGAGTGAGTACCACCGTGCCGTGCGGCACAGCGCTGCCCCTGCGACCCTGCACCTCACCAGGCCCCGCACCCAGCCTGCCATCTACCCCTACCCCATCACCGGGCCCCGGACAACCAACCCCCTACCCACGGAGGGGAGAAATAACAACAAAGCTGCTCCCTGTCACCGCTCCTGGGATCCCCATACAGAGCAGCGGTGGTGTCCACACAATCACCACAACCGTGGGTGGCGTCACGGACAATCTCCCTTGCCCAACCCCTTTTTACTGTGGAGCCTGGGATCACAGACCGGGTCACGCCACCGTGATACCCACAGAAGTGACCTCGTGGCCCGGATCTGAGTACCCCTTATCCACGGGCGACACATTTGGCGTCACGAACAGGATCCTACCGCTCTGCCGTTTGGTAGAGGTGCGCCTTGTTACCGCCGGAGGTGTCCGGCCGAAAGTTTTGCAAAGCCGCCATCTTGGGCGCGAAAAATTTCCCGCTCGAGCGTCTTCCCCGAGCAGGAAAGGCGCGAAAGTGGAGCCCCGCCCCCTGAAGAAGGAAGTGCTAAAAAGAAGCTAAGGGGCACGGGATGGCGTCCGGCTGCATGTGAACCGCGGCTGTGGAAGCAGGGACGCCAGGACTTTGTCAGTGTTTGGTTCCTGGAACACCGCTGCACGAGATGTCCCGTCCGTCCGGCACCGCTGAAACCTCAGTGCCCGCGGCCAACGCCCCGACCGACCTGTTACCCCTGTCACCGGTAGTGGAGTTCGCAGCGTCTGTGAGGGAGGGCCCAGGCCTTACCATCGTCACCGCCCTGCCACCCTTCCCGGCTTCCATCCCAGCCACACCGCCGATGACGATGGCCTCGGCAGTCCGCCCGGCCACGACGGAGATGACGACGGCTCCGGCAGTCAGCCCGGCCTCAACGGCAGCGAAGCACCCATCTCGTTAACTATCTGGGCAGCCTGGTTCTGGACTGGGGTCAAGGGGTGCTGCCCACTTCTTAGGGGCAGCATCAGGGCCAGGTTGTTTGGGTTGGTGACTGACGGACCCGTTCCACTGTTATTATTAAAAGTGTTTGATTACTGTTGCAACGTTAAAGAAATGTGCATCCCGTTGTGGGAAGATTGAAAATGCTTGTGTTTAATGTTTTAATCTTTTGCAGTTTAAAAAAAGGAAAAATAAAACCGGTGATGGACGGGCAGCCCGCGGACGGTCTGCATTTTGCTAAGGGGGAATGTGGCGCCCTGAACAAGCCAGGGGCCACAGAAAACAACACACACACACCCCCACCCCCAGCAGTTTCACAGCAGACATCCCCAGTAAAACTTGATTCCTTTCCTCGGGCTCAGACTGACACACCAGGTGGGCGGAGTCAGGAGATGGATACGCCCACCCAGGAGTTAGCTGGCCTGAGGCAGGAAACAAGTCCAGTCAAGTTCAGGCGGAGGAGGAGAGAAGAGGTCTGCAGAGAGGCAGACACAGACAGGGGCTTAGGTTGGAGCCTAAGGCCCCCGAGCAGAGAGTCAGGCAGACGGTAGTGGCCGTCTGCAGGGAGCCGGGGAGACAGTTGGTGGAACCGTAGGTAGCCGGGGCTGGGCGGTGGCCCACCGGTACTGAATCGGGGAGCCAGCTGGAAGCCGGAGCGCAGGAGGAGTGTACAGAAGGTGCAGGAAAGGTCTTACACCATCAAACTTGGTCAGGGGAAAACACCGCAGCGTCTGTGGGACCCGTCCATCCAGCCGAGTGTTTTACTAAGAACTGTGTCCTGATTTCTGGCTGAGTGAGTACCACCGTGCCGTGCGGCACAGCGCTGCCCCTGCGACCCTGCACCTCACCAGGCCCCGCACCCGGCCTGCCATCCACCCCTACCCCATCACCGGGCCCCGGGACAACCAACCCCCTACCCACGGAGGGGAGAAATAACAACAAAGCTGCTCCCTGTCACCGCTCCTGGGATCCCCATACAGAGCAACGGTGGTGTCCACACAATCACCACAACCGTGGGTGGCGTCACGGACAATCTCCCTTGCCCAACCCCTTTTTACTGTGGAGCCTGGGATCACAGACCGGGTCACGCCACCGTGATACCCACAGAAGTGACCTCGTGGCCCGGATCTGAGTACCCCTTATCCACGGGCGACACATTTGGCGTCACGAACAGGATCCTACCGCTCTGCCGTTTGGTAGAGGTGCGCCTTGTTACCGCCGGAGGTGTCCGGCCGAAAGTTTTGCAAAGCCGCCATCTTGGGCGCGAAAAATTTCCCGCTCGAGCGTCTTCCCCGAGCAGGAAAGGCGCGAAAGTGGAGCCCCGCCCCCTGAAGAAGGAAGTGCTAAAAAGAAGCTAAGGGGCACGGGATGGCATCCGGCTGCATGTGAACCGCGGCTGTGGAAGCAGGGACGCCAGGACTCTGCCAGTGTTTGGTTCCTGGAACACCGCTGCACGAGATGTCCCGTCCGTCCGGCACCGCTGAAACCTCAGTGCCCGCGGCCAACGCCCCGACCGACCTGTTACCCCTGTCACCGGTAGTGGAGTTCGCAGCGTCTGTGAGGGAGGGCCCAGGCCTTACCATCGTCACCGCCCTGCCACCCTTCCCGGCTTCCATCCCAGCCACACCGCCGATGACGATGGCCCCAGCAGTCCGCCCGGCCACGACGGAGATGACGACGGCTCCGGCAGTCAGCCCGGCCGCAATGGCAGCGAAGCACCCATCTCGTTAACTATCTGGGCAGCCTGGTTCTGGACTGGGGTCAAGGGGTGCTGCCCACTTCTTAGGGGCAGCATCAGGGCCAGGTTGTTTGGGTGGGTGACTGACGGACCCGTTCCACTGTTATTATTAAAAGTGTTTGATTACTGTTGCAACGTTAAAGAAATGTGCATCCCGTTGTGGGAAGATTGAAAATGCTTGTGTTTAATGTTTTAATCTTTTGCAGTTTAAAAAAAGGAAAAATAAAACCGGTGATGGACGGGCAGCCCGCGGACGGTCTGCATTTTGCTAAGGGGGAATGTGGCGCCCTGAACAAGCCAGGGGCCACAGAAAACAACACACACACACCCTCACCCCCAGCAGTTTCACAGCAGACATCCCCAGTGAAACTTGATTCCTTTCCTCGGGCTCAGACTGACACACCAGGTGGGTGGAGTCAGGAGATGGATACGCCCACCCAGGAGTTAGCTGGCCTGAGGCAGGAAACAAGCCCAGTCAAGTTCAGGCGGAGGAGGAGAGAAGAGGTCTGCAGAGAGGCAGACACAGACAGGGGCTTAGGTTGGAGCCTAAGGCCCCCGAGCAGAGAGTCAGGCAGACGGTAGTGGCCGTCTGCAGGGAGCCGGGGAGACAGTTGGTGGAACCGTAGGTAGCCGGGGCTGGGCGGTGGCCCACCGGTACTGAATCGGGGAGCCAGCTGGAAGCCGGAGCGCAGGAGGAGTGTACAGAAGGTGCAGGAAAGGACTTACACCATCAAACTGGGTCAGGGGAAAACACCGCAGCGTCTGTGGGACCCGTCCATCCAGCCGAGTGTTTTACTAAGAACTGTGTCCTGATTTCTGGCTGAGTGAGTACCACCGTGCCGTGCGGCACAGCGCTGCCCCTGCGACCCTGCACCTCACCAGGCCCCGCACCCAGCCTGCCATCTACCCCTACCCCATCACCGGGCCCCGGACAACCAACCCCCTACCCACGGAGGGGAGAAATAACAACAAAGCTGCTCCCTGTCACCGCTCCTGGGATCCCCATACAGAGCAGCGGTGGTGTCCACACAATCACCACAACCGTGGGTGGCGTCACGGACAATCTCCCTTGCCCAACCCCTTTTTACTGTGGAGCCTGGGATCACAGACCGGGTCACGCCACCGTGATACCCACAGAAGTGACCTCGTGGCCCGGATCTGAGTACCCCTTATCCACGGGCGACACATTTGGCGTCACGAACAGGATCCTACCGCTCTGCCGTTTGGTAGAGGTGCGCCTTGTTACCGCCGGAGGTGTCCGGCCGAAAGTTTTGCAAAGCCGCCATCTTGGGCGCGAAAAATTTCCCGCTCGAGCGTCTTCCCCGAGCAGGAAAGGCGCGAAAGTGGAGCCCCGCCCCCTGAAGAAGGAAGTGCTAAAAAGAAGCTAAGGGGCACGGGATGGCGTCCGGCTGCATGTGAACCGCGGCTGTGGAAGCAGGGACGCCAGGACTTTGTCAGTGTTTGGTTCCTGGAACACCGCTGCACGAGATGTCCCGTCCGTCCGGCACCGCTGAAACCTCAGTGCCCGCGGCCAACGCCCCGACCGACCTGTTACCCCTGTCACCGGTAGTGGAGTTCGCAGCGTCTGTGAGGGAGGGCCCAGGCCTTACCATCGTCACCGCCCTGCCACCCTTCCCGGCTTCCATCCCAGCCACACCGCCGATGACGATGGCCTCGGCAGTCCGCCCGGCCACGACGGAGATGACGACGGCTCCGGCAGTCAGCCCGGCCTCAACGGCAGCGAAGCACCCATCTCGTTAACTATCTGGGCAGCCTGGTTCTGGACTGGGGTCAAGGGGTGCTGCCCACTTCTTAGGGGCAGCATCAGGGCCAGGTTGTTTGGGTTGGTGACTGACGGACCCGTTCCACTGTTATTATTAAAAGTGTTTGATTACTGTTGCAACGTTAAAGAAATGTGCATCCCGTTGTGGGAAGATTGAAAATGCTTGTGTTTAATGTTTTAATCTTTTGCAGTTTAAAAAAAGGAAAAATAAAACCGGTGATGGACGGGCAGCCCGCGGACGGTCTGCATTTTGCTAAGGGGGAATGTGGCGCCCTGAACAAGCCAGGGGCCACAGAAAACAACACACACACACCCCCACCCCCAGCAGTTTCACAGCAGACATCCCCAGTAAAACTTGATTCCTTTCCTCGGGCTCAGACTGACACACCAGGTGGGCGGAGTCAGGAGATGGATACGCCCACCCAGGAGTTAGCTGGCCTGAGGCAGGAAACAAGTCCAGTCAAGTTCAGGCGGAGGAGGAGAGAAGAGGTCTGCAGAGAGGCAGACACAGACAGGGGCTTAGGTTGGAGCCTAAGGCCCCCGAGCAGAGAGTCAGGCAGACGGTAGTGGCCGTCTGCAGGGAGCCGGGGAGACAGTTGGTGGAACCGTAGGTAGCCGGGGCTGGGCGGTGGCCCACCGGTACTGAATCGGGGAGCCAGCTGGAAGCCGGAGCGCAGGAGGAGTGTACAGAAGGTGCAGGAAAGGTCTTACACCATCAAACTTGGTCAGGGGAAAACACCGCAGCGTCTGTGGGACCCGTCCATCCAGCCGAGTGTTTTACTAAGAACTGTGTCCTGATTTCTGGCTGAGTGAGTACCACCGTGCCGTGCGGCACAGCGCTGCCCCTGCGACCCTGCACCTCACCAGGCCCCGCACCCGGCCTGCCATCCACCCCTACCCCATCACCGGGCCCCGGACAACCAACCCCCTACCCAGGGAGGGGAGAAATAACAACAAAGCTGCTCCCTGTCACCGCTCCTGGGATCCCCATACAGAGCAGCGGTGGTGTCCACACAATCACCACAACCGTGGGTGGCGTCACGGACAATCTCCCTTGCCCAACCCCTTTTTACTGTGGAGCTTGGGATCACAGACCGGGTCATGCCACCGTGATACCCACAGAAGTGACCTCGTGGCCCGGATCTGAGTACCCCTTATCCACGGGCGACACATTTGGCGTCACGAACAGGATCCTACCGCTCTGCCGTTTGGTAGAGGTGCGCCTTGTTACCGCCGGAGGTGTCCGGCCGAAAGTTTTGCAAAGCCGCCATCTTGGGCGCGAAAAATTTCCCGCTCGAGCGTCTTCCCCGAGCAGGAAAGGCGCGAAAGTGGAGCCCCGCCCCCTGAAGAAGGAAGTGCTAAAAAGAAGCTAAGGGGCACGGGATGGCGTCCGGCTGCATGTGAACCGCGGCTGTGGAAGCAGGGATGCCAGGACTCTGCCAGTGTTTGGTTCCTGGAACACCGCTGCACGAGATGTCCCGTCCGTCCGGCACCGCTGAAACCTCAGTGCCCGCGGCCAACGCCCCGACCGACCTGTTACCCCTGTCACCGGTAGTGGAGTTCGCAGCGTCTGTGAGGGAGGGCCCAGGCCTTACCATCGTCACCGCCCTGCCACCCTTCCCGGCTTCCATCCCAGCCACACCGCCGATGACGATGGCCCCGGCAGTCCGCCCGGCCACGACGGAGATGACGACGGCTCCGGCAGTCAGCCCGGCCGCAACGGCAGCGAAGCACCCATGTCGTTAACTATCTGGGCAGCCTGGTTCTGGACTGGGGTCAAGGGGTGCTGCCCACTTCTTAGGGGCAGCATCAGGGCCAGGTTGTTTGGGTGGGTGACTGACGGACCCGTTCCACTGTTATTATTAAAAGTGTTTGATTACTGTTGCAACGTTAAAGAAATCTGCATCCCGTTGTGGGAAGATTGAAAATGCTTGTGTTTAATGTTTTAATCTTTTGCAGTTTAAAAAAAGGAAAAATAAAACCGGTGATGGACGGGCAGCCCGCGGACGGTCTGCATTTTGCTAAGGGGGAATGTGGCGCCCTGAACAAGCCAGGGGCCACAGAAAACAACGCACACACACCCCCACCCCCAGCAGTTTCACAGCAGACATCCCCAGTGAAACTTGATTCCTTTCCTCGGGCTCAGACTGACACACCAGGTGGGCGGAGTCAGGAGATGGATACGCCCACCCAGGAGTTAGCTGGCCTGAGGCAGGAAACAAGTCCAGTCAAGTTCAGGCGGAGGAGGAGAGAAGAGGTCTGCAGAGAGGCAGACACAGACAGGGGCTTAGGTTGGAGCCTAAGGCCCCCGAGCAGAGAGTCAGGCAGACGGTAGTGGCCGTCTGCAGGGAGCCGGGGAGACAGTTGGTGGAACCGTAGGTAGCCGGGGCTGGGCGGTGGCCCACCGGTACTGAATCGGGGAGCCAGCTGGAAGCCGGAGCGCAGGAGGAGTGTACAGAAGGTGCAGGAAAGGACTTACACCATCAAACTTGGTCAGGGGAAAACACCGCAGCGTCTGTGGGACCCGTCCATCCAGCCGAGTGTTTTACTAAGAACTGTGTCCTGATTTCTGGCTGAGTGAGTACCACCGTGCCGTGCGGCACAGCGCTGCCCCTGCGACCCTGCACCTCACCAGGCCCCGCACCCGGCCTGCCATCCACCCCTACCCCATCACCGGGCCCCGGACAACCAACCCCCTACCCAGGGAGGGGAGAAATAACAACAAAGCTGCTCCCTGTCACCGCTCCTGGGATCCCCATACAGAGCAGCGGTGGTGTCCACACAATCACCACAACCGTGGGTGGCGTCACGGACAATCTCCCTTGCCCAACCCCTTTTTACTGTGGAGCTTGGGATCACAGACCGGGTCATGCCACCGTGATACCCACAGAAGTGACCTCGTGGCCCGGATCTGAGTACCCCTTATCCACGGGCGACACATTTGGCGTCACGAACAGGATCCTACCGCTCTGCCGTTTGGTAGAGGTGCGCCTTGTTACCGCCGGAGGTGTCCGGCCGAAAGTTTTGCAAAGCCGCCATCTTGGGCGCGAAAAATTTCCCGCTCGAGCGTCTTCCCCGAGCAGGAAAGGCGCGAAAGTGGAGCCCCGCCCCCTGAAGAAGGAAGTGCTAAAAAGAAGCTAAGGGGCACGGGATGGCGTCCGGCTGCATGTGAACCGCGGCTGTGGAAGCAGGGATGCCAGGACTCTGCCAGTGTTTGGTTCCTGGAACACCGCTGCACGAGATGTCCCGTCCGTCCGGCACCGCTGAAACCTCAGTGCCCGCGGCCAACGCCCCGACCGACCTGTTACCCCTGTCACCGGTAGTGGAGTTCGCAGCGTCTGTGAGGGAGGGCCCAGGCCTTACCATCGTCACCGCCCTGCCACCCTTCCCGGCTTCCATCCCAGCCACACCGCCGATGACGATGGCCCCGGCAGTCCGCCCGGCCACGACGGAGATGACGACGGCTCCGGCAGTCAGCCCGGCCGCAACGGCAGCGAAGCACCCATGTCGTTAACTATCTGGGCAGCCTGGTTCTGGACTGGGGTCAAGGGGTGCTGCCCACTTCTTAGGGGCAGCATCAGGGCCAGGTTGTTTGGGTGGGTGACTGACGGACCCGTTCCACTGTTATTATTAAAAGTGTTTGATTACTGTTGCAACGTTAAAGAAATCTGCATCCCGTTGTGGGAAGATTGAAAATGCTTGTGTTTAATGTTTTAATCTTTTGCAGTTTAAAAAAAGGAAAAATAAAACCGGTGATGGACGGGCAGCCCGCGGACGGTCTGCATTTTGCTAAGGGGGAATGTGGCGCCCTGAACAAGCCAGGGGCCACAGAAAACAACGCACACACACCCCCACCCCCAGCAGTTTCACAGCAGACATCCCCAGTGAAACTTGATTCCTTTCCTCGGGCTCAGACTGACACACCAGGTGGGCGGAGTCAGGAGATGGATACGCCCACCCAGGAGTTAGCTGGCCTGAGGCAGGAAACAAGTCCAGTCAAGTTCAGGCGGAGGAGGAGAGAAGAGGTCTGCAGAGAGGCAGACACAGACAGGGGCTTAGGTTGGAGCCTAAGGCCCCCGAGCAGAGAGTCAGGCAGACGGTAGTGGCCGTCTGCAGGGAGCCGGGGAGACAGTTGGTGGAACCGTAGGTAGCCGGGGCTGGGCGGTGGCCCACCGGTACTGAATCGGGGAGCCAGCTGGAAGCCGGAGCGCAGGAGGAGTGTACAGAAGGTGCAGGAAAGGACTTACACCATCAAACTGGGTCAGGGGAAAACACCGCAGCGTCTGTGGGACCCGTCCATCCAGCCGAGTGTTTTACTAAGAACTGTGTCCTGATTTCTGGCTGAGTGAGTACCACCGTGCCGTGCGGCACAGCGCTGCCCCTGCGACCCTGCACCTCACCAGGCCCCGCACCCGGCCTGCCATCCACCCCTACCCCATCACCGGGCCCCGGGACAACCAACCCCCTACCCACGGAGGGGAGAAATAACAACAAAGCTGCTCCCTGTCACCGCTCCTGGGATCCCCATACAGAGCAGCGGTGGTGTCCACACAATCACCACAACCGTGGTTGGCGTCACGGACAATCTCCCTTGCCCAACCCCTTTTTACTGTGGAGCCTGGGATCACAGACCGGGTCACGCCACCGTGATACCCACAGAAGTGACCTCGTGGCCCGGATCTGAGTACCCCTTATCCACGGGCGACACACCAACACTTGCCTAGGAAAGGACCCTTCCCCAGATACATAATTGCACACTGCCAGGAACAATTTAAAGAAGGCAGCCAGATAGTGTCTGGTCCCAGGGTCTTCCCCATTGGGAGATCTTTCAGGTCTGCGGTCAACAGAGTGAAATTGTCTTCTAGGTCTGCAAGGGTCTGTAGAGGTAGTTGAGGAAGTCTAGTGGAGTTTAAATATTGCACTATGTTTTTTATGAGCAAATGTTTGGGGAGGTCATGGAAATTTCCTTTAATATTGTATAGTGACTGATAGTACAAGTACATATTTACCTTTTTTTCTTACATATAATTGAAAATATTTAATCACCTTGCATGATTTTTGTATTTAAATATCTAAAAATAAGCACATTTTTCCAGAAACCTCTCTATTTGTTAGGATAGATAGTACAACCAGGCCCTTGCTCTGGTATTGCACATAATAATTAAGCTCCATCTGCAAGCACTAGTGATGGGTGAGCATGCTCAGCACTGCTCAGTACTTGATCAAGCATCGGGACGCTCGATAATCAAAAGAAGTCACAGAAAAACTCACCAAAAACAGTCATAAGCCAACAGGTTAAACAGCAAATGCACAAGCAGGATGCAGCCAGCCCCCTATGATAATGGTGGGGGCAACACAGCTGTATAATACCGATGAGACAACCACTCACATCCTACCATATCATGGAGGGGGTATTTGCTGGCATTAAAATTGCACACAGATGGGGTTTGCATAGGGCACCAGTCACACACGTATGCGCGAAGCACAGCGTCTGGCAGCCTATTGATGACACCAATACTATTAGATCAGGTGGGCTGCCCAGTACTAAATAAGTGCCTCAACACACAGGCAAGCACACCATAAGGCCTGGCTGCATCCTGCAAAAAAGTGTGCAATAAAATAAATGATATTGAATAATAAAGTGAGGTATTGGTCTATATTTTGGCCAAAATACGTAAGCTCGTAACCCGGCGTCAAGGGTCCCCATGCTTACGAGTCCCTACACTAAATTCAAAATGATTCATAGAAAAGGAGATACTGTACATTCAAAAGAAGTCACAGAAAAAAACTCACCAAAAACAGCCATTAGCCAACATGTCAAATAGCAAATGCACTAGTAGGATGCAGCCGGCCCCCTATGATAAAGGTGGAGGCAACACAGGTGCAAAATACCGATGAGAAAACCACTCAGCCTACCGCACAATTTTCTGCAGGATGCAGCTGGGCCCTTTGGGGTGTCTGTCCTGTGTGTTGAGGCACTTATTAAGTGCTGGGCAGCCCGCCTGATCTAATAGTATGGACATCATCAATAGGCTGCCAGACACTGTGCTTCACACATACCTGTGTGACTGGCGCTCTATGCAAACCCCATCTGTGTGCAGTTTTAATGTCAGCAACCACCCTCTCCATGATATGGTAAGCTGTGAGTGGTTGTCTCATCGGTATTCTGCACCTGCATTGCCCCCACCTTTGTCATAGGGGGCCGGCTTCATCCTGCTAGTGTATTTGCTGTTTGACCTGTTGGCTAATGGCTGCTTTTGGTGATTTTTTTCTGTGACTTCTTTTGAATTGATGTCCTTTTCTGTGAATCATTTACCCACCTCCCATGTTTTGCAGCTTTTTTTCAGAGACTGAATATGGGGGGATTGCCTGTCAATCACGGCAATGCCCCACGCTTTTTACTTTCTCCATCTCCACCTGGTCCACGTGCAAAGCTTCCTCTTTATTGTGAGTGAGTGTTAGCGTACACAAAGAAGCAGGACGCTTATGCTGGTTATGGAGTCATTGCCACTCACCGTCTTGGTTGATTCCTCAAAATTTTGTAGAACGTCACAAATGTCAGACATCCATATCCACTCCTTAGTGTTTATGTCTAGAGACTAACCGGAATTCCGACGTACCTTCACTAGTAGCGGACAAATTTGGGTAGCTTTTCAGAAAGCGCAGAACTACTAAGCCAAGCACGTGGGCCAGGCATAATAAGTATGCGAACTTGCCAAGCTTCAAAGCCTCCACCAGATTAGGACTATTATCACACACAACCATGCCTGTTTGTAGGTTCTGTGGCAAGAGCCATAAATCTGTCTGCTCTGTTATACCTTTCAACAAGTCTGCAGCGGTGTGATATTTATCACCTAAACAAATGAGTGTCAGCAGAGCCTGTTGCCACTTCACCGAGGCATTGCTGTAGTGCTTACTTGCGAGTGAAATGGACGATGTGCTACAAGATGAAAATTCAGAGATGGAGGAGGAGAGGGTGCAGGAACTGGTGTAGAAGGTAGAGGAAACCCTGATGGAACAAGGGCCCGCAATCTTCAACATCAGTAGCACGTGTGCCATCCCAGGGTTCGACTCAGTCCTGGCCTCCACAAGGTTCACTCAGTGTGCCGTCAAGGAAATTTAGCATCTCTAACCACAAGCATTTGTCCACAAGTCGATCGTTAAGTGGACCTTTCAATTAACTGCATTGGTGAGGGCACAGGTGTAAGCCTGGGATGGCACACTGAAAAATAATGGTGGCTTTGGACCGAATACCATGGTATGGCCCCCTGATTTGCCTCTAAAAATTATGAGTGAGGGTCGCCTGATAGCCCTCTAAAAATTCGTAGTGAGGGCCACATGATTACCCTGTTTGCCTAGTGGAGGAAGAGGGCAAGAAAAAAGAAACCATATTTGTTTTACTCAATGTGGGATCACTTTCTACTTCAGCACACTTTTCCTTCTGTAGGTCATTTGCACCCTGCTCTGCCCTCTGATTCCTAAGGAGGAAGTACTTGACTACCGATTAGGCAGCAAAGGCCTGAGTTGCCATTGTTTAGTCTATGGTCAGGGCTATTCCAACTCCAACAGGAAGCACTAATTACTGAGATCTCTAATCTGTACAGGAACCGGAAGGATAAATTGTAGTTTTTAGTGTTTTACTCCTTTAGTCCTTTATGAGTTTTAGTAAGAACATTCCCTCTGGCAACTGCACTGCCTCTTTATGCGAGATGCGATGCTGCTGGTCCCACCACCTCTGCACTACAGTCCTCACTCTGGTTGCCACCTTGCCAATTTGGGTGACTTCATAGTCAACCACCTCATCTTACACTTCTGCACTCTGGTCCTCCTCCTGACTTGTTGACTTAACAACATCACTTGTTGGCCGCTGTGTTCATCATCCGCTTGAGACACTAATTGCCATTGCACACCGTTGTCTTCTTCTGACCATATCTGCTCAAATATTCGGGCATCATTACACACAATCTCCTCATGTAACTCTTGAAACGTTCAAGGTGGAAGGCCGGAATCAATTAATAGAAATGTAGAGACTCACTCCTCGGAGTGTCTGAGTGTGGAATCAATTGTCTCCTGGAAGTCACCATGGTGGAAGGAAGAAAGATCAGGTTGAGAATTGTGTGGTCCAAACTCTTGGACACTGGACTGTGTGGAAGACAGGGTGGTGCAGCAAGACAGAATAGAAGCATTATCTGCCATCCAACCGATCACTTGATTGCACTGTTCTGGTTTCAAGAGTGTTGTTCCACACTTTGCAAACTTTGCATATGTCACCTGTACCGCCCGGCGGGCTCGGCCGGCTGCCGAGCCGCTCGGATCCATGCTCGTCGGTGGGTGGCTCGAGCTCTCCACGGACCCGGGGGTCACGTCGCTCTGAAAGGGGGTTGGTGCTACACGCAGGGACTTCGGTGGGGAGTTCCACGGCCGGGGCCACGGTGGTTTGTAGGGGATTTAAGTTCGTGACGCCACCCACGGGTTGTGGTGAATAGATGGACACCACCACTGCCGTTGACTAGGCCTCCCGGGGACAGTGTTGCGCAGCTTGGTGTTGACCCCTCCGTGGGTAGGGGAGTGAGGGTCCCGGGGGCCCGAGGGAGGTGCTGAGGCGAGGGAGAGGGTGCGTGCTGGGGGGTGTCGGTGCGGCATGGTGCGCGGCCCGAAGGCACTGTTGTACTCACAATGATGAAACACGCTGGAGTCTCTGGTAAACCAAACAAGATGGTGAACGGTGCCCGCAGCCGGCTGCAGTTTTCTCCCCTTAATAGGTTGATGGTTTCCGCCTTTCTCCTGCACCTCACTTGTGTAATCTGTATTGACTCCTATGCCTGAGCAACGGTAGTCCACTCCCCGGTTGGTTTGTGCCAGGGGATCCCTCTTTGCCCGCAGACGCTGGCCCCTTGGGTCTCTATGCCTGAGCGGTGGCGTTACCCTTTATGGTTGGGCTGTTGTCTTCTAACGGGTCTTAGGTGGGATAGTTCCTTAACTCCAGTCCTCATTCAGTTGATTTGACTCAGCCCTGTTGGTTCTGGGCCTCGTACTGGGTCTGAGTACCCCTCCTGGTGCTCCGGTTTCCAATCGGTTCGGTACCGGCGGGCCACCGCCCGTCACCAGTCCCTACGGTTTCACCGGCTGTAATCCCAGCTCCTGCAGGCGGCCACCCCCGTCTGCCTCCTTGCCAGAGGTGACTGGGCTGCAACCCAAACACCTGGTAGACTATGGCAGGCCTGGTCACATGTCTGCCCTTGAACTTGACTACTCCACTCCACTGTCAAAGCTAATCTACTTAGGCCTGGAGGTGGGAAAAACAGTAGTTCTGTGAACTCCTTGGTGGGCGGAGACAACCACCTGGCTCCACCCCCCCTGGTGTGGACATCAAACCTGGAGGGAGGTGACAAGGGTTTTGTAGTTTGGCTGCTATCACCTTTTTAGGGAGGGGCTGTGTGTGTGTGGGACTACCTGGGATGACCTGGCTAGTCCAGGGCATCACATTCCCTCTTGGTTTAATGCAGACCGTCCGCGGGCTGCCCGTCCACCATCGATTTATTTTGTAACTGAAAAAGATAAAAACATTTCAAAACATTATGCATTTTTTTTTTCAAATCTTCCCTTATGGGAGGCACCTTCTTAAACGTTGCAAACATATAACATTTTTATTAATCCGGGAATGGGACCGGGTCCTTCAATCACCCACCCAAACAAACCTAGCCTTGATGCTGCCCCTAAGAAACGGGCAGCACCCCTTTTCCCCAGTCCAGGAACGGGCCCAGGTATTGTTATACGGGACGGGTGCAGGGTTTCACACCTCGTTGTTGTTACGAGGGGACCGGCAGATTAGGACCAGGAGGTATATATCTCAATCGCCAGTCGGGGCCCACCATGCTCCAGATGGCAATGGAGCTGCTGGCACCCTGTGGGTTAGGCGGAGACTATAGAGCTGATGACTTAGAGATAACCCAGGAGACCTGGGAACCGGTCACGTGTGTAGGGACACGTCAAACTGGACGACAACCCAGTTAGCGTTTCGGTGGAGCGGGCGCTACTCCAATCACGTGTGTAGGGAACACGTCAGGCCGGATGGTAACCATTTAGCGTTGACCGAGAAGACCGCTGCGACAGCCCCCTGTCGGCCACGTGTGTAAGACACATCAGGCCGAGTGGTCCTTCGATTAGCGTTTCTGGTCACCACTCGACTGGCCACATGTGTGAAGGACACGTCAGACCACGTAGTCACACCAGTAGCATTTGACTGGGAAGCTGAGGAGAGAAATAGGGTTCACACACCCAATCCAAGAACACCCTGTTAACTCCACAGGGGTTCTGGAATACGCTGTCCGTGTGCATAGAGGGCACTACTGGACAGGTGACGCAGCAGGTATGCTGTCCGTGTGCGTAGAGAACACAACCGGACAAGTAACGCAACAGGTATGCTGTCCGTGTGCGTAGGAGGCACAAACAGACAGGTGACACAGCAGCCGCAGTCCAGTTAACACCAGTGGACTGCTATAGCACAACTGGAACGGCAGCAAGGAAGCACGGCGCCTGACCCTGATGTGCTGAGCCACGAATCTTGGCGTGACAGGCACCGTTCGCCTAGCCCTACCGCTTCTAACAAAGCTTATGCCACCATGAACTCTAAATGAAGACTGCTCACCTCCATGTTGTCTCCAGCCCCTTTTATAACCTGGGTCCACCCCAAACCTAGGGTGGAACCACCAAGGTCCAATAGCAGAATGCCATGTCAGCAGCGACGTCACCAGCGGCCTATCCGGAACCGTCACGTCATTGATGACCTCATGGCAGCCATGCCCCAAACACGTCACCAGTCATCGTCTGATGACCAATGTTGAGGTGCCAGATCATAGGGGCGGGCCTCTGCGAGCCAATCCGGAGTGGCCATGTCATCAGGACACCTGACACCCTCTGCCCTATCAGGGCCTGCCACCTCACGGACATGCTCAGTGAGGTCCTTACCGGACCTAGCCTCTGATTCACTAAGTGCCTGAACATGCTCAGTAGCCTGAACAACAGACTCAGAAATCAGACTAACTGCCTGAGCATGCTCAGTAGGCACATCCCAGAACCTAGACACAGCACGAAGTCCAAGTACCTGTGCAAAGAGGCTGTTAGGATTAATTGTGGGAGCATGCTCAGTATCCTGAACTGAGGACTTAGTCTCAGAAATGACACAATCAGGCTGAGCATGCTCAGTAGGCAAAACACCAGATTTAGACTCTGGCTGGGGTAAATCGGCGCACGCATGCGCACTAGCTGCCTCTCCACACTTAGACGTGGTGGAAGGACCAGCCAACTGGACGACCCGAGGCACGGCCAAGAATGGCAGACGGCGCCTGGGCGCAACAGGAACCGCAGCAGGCTGCTTGCGGCTATGGCGGTGCCAGTTCGTAACAGTTGTCTCTCAGAGGACCCACGTCCAGGGGACCCCTGGTCTGGAGGTTCGCCACCGGTTGCATTGGTGGCGGGCCTCGGCCATTTGTTTCCCGCAGGCCCATCCTCCAGTCTGCCTCTCCGGAGGTTGTGAAACTGGACAAGCCCGTCAGGGATTATTTACAAGCCCAATAGTTTTTGGGTTGGCCTGCAAGTTCTTGGCCTTGTCTTTGTTAAAACGGGGGGCAAAACAAAAGTCCCAACGGGGACTGTGTTCAACTTGGCAGCCCAGTTCTGCTACCTTTACTCCGTCAATCAGGTGAAAGCCTTGGGTGATTAGTGCTCATTCATTCAGCTATTTACACAATCAACATATTGCAGCCCTAGATGGCAGTCTCCCTGTATCTAAGCGGGGCTTACCTACGTTGGGGCGTGTGGACCTCCTGGGCCCAGTGTTGTCAGGGGGAAGCAGTGGGACAGCGGGGACAACCGGTCCCTCTTCCCGTGTGTCAGGTATGGCGGGTAGAGACCTATGGAGGGCGCAGTATAGGTGCATCCCTGGGCGCTTGTTCGGGTGGCTTGCTGGCGGGCGTCTCCGTCTCTATTTCTTCCACGAGTTGTGGGAACATGATTACGGGAACAATTATGGCTCCATTCTGCATAGGCCAGTCCGCTGGGAAGTCACCCATCATGGTATGAATCACCTCTTTCTTCTTTTCCTCGCTCGGCACGGGAACCGGAGCCTCATCCAACCAGTCTCAAGGGATCCGGGCATCTCTTCAAGTGGTCCCTGGAAACGGTAGCCATGGTCTTCCCCTGGTCGCGACTGATCAGATAGGTCTTCTCGTTCTCCCATCCAGTGGGCTGTATGACATATGGGGTCCTCTCCCATTGATTGTCGAGCTTGTGCATCCTCCTCTTGCGCTTCAGTACCACATCCCCAGGTTCAAAATGGGTAGCCGGAGCCCACTTTTTGAAGCGCTGCTCTTGCTTTTCTCGGCTCTGGTGCAGATTCCTCTCCACATACTCCTGGATCTGTCGGTACTGCGTCTGTCGCTTGGCATCCCAGTTGTTAGTGGAGGGAAGGGCTTCAGGTGCCTCTATGTCCATTTCTAGGTCCACTGGCAGCTGTCCCGGACGGGCTCTCATCAGGTATGCAGGCGTGCACTTGGTGGAACTGCAGGGGATGTTATTGTACATGTCCACCAGGTCAGGCAGTTTCTCCGGCCACAGATTCCTTTCCTCCAACGGTAGTGTTTTGAGGAGGTTCAGGACCAGGTTGTTCATCTTCTCACACATCCCATTAGTTTGGGCATGGTATGGCGTGGTCTGCATCTTCTTACACCCGTACAAGTGGCAGAACTCCTGGAACACCTCTGCTTCAAAGGCCGAGCCCTGGTCCGTGAGCACCCTTTCCGGGTAGCCGTGAGGTCGGCAGAAGTAGGCCTGGAAGGCTGTAGCTGCAGTATGGCCTGTCAAATCTTTAATGGGGACAACCACCATGAACCTTGAGTAGTGGTCTACAATGGTCAGGGCATAGGTATACCCACTCCAGCTGAGCGTGAGCTTGAAGTGGTCCAGGGCGACCAACTCCAGCGGCTGGTGAATGACGATCGGCTTCAGGGGGGCCTTCTGGCTGGCCTCGTCTTGCCTTCTCAGTGCACAGGGGCCACATTCTCGACAACAGGCCTCCACAGACTCTCGCATCCCACTCCAGTAAAACCGCTCTCTCAGCAACATTTCCAACTTTTTCCAACTGAAGTGCCCTGCACCATCATGGTAGGCTTGCAGGACCCTGGGCACGCTGGCCTGGGAACCACCAGCTGGTGAACCTTCTCATGGGTCTTTGGATTGATCATCTCCCTATACAGCTTCCCCTGATCTAAGTACAGCCGGTTTCTTTCCTTCCACAGCTGCTGAGCTTCTGAGGGGGCTGCGGGGTCCATCCCGGAAGAACCCTGCGTGATCATGGCTTTGACCAGCTGGACTGCAGGTTCCTGGTCCTGAGCTTCTTGCCACCCTTGGCTGGGGAGCAGATCAAGGTTCACCTGCTGTTGGTTAACACAGGGCTTCTCATCTCGTGGCCGATGGAACGCGGGTAGCTCAATTTCCTCAAGGTCATTGTCTCCACCCCTTCATCGGGTAGGTGCGGCATCCAAAACAGCGCAACCGCATTGGTGTTCAAACACTTCTGCCAGGTGCTCCAGGTGGGCTTCGTACGTCTTGAAATACACGATCACGTCATCCAAATACAATAGAACAGTCTCGAAGTTGAGGTGCCCCAAGCAGCACTCCATGAGCCTCTGGAAGGTCGCAGGGGCATTGCACAGCCCGAACGGCATACTGTTGAACTCGCAGAGTCCCATGGGGGTAGCAACTGTGGTCTTCTCACGATCTTCCTGTGCAACCACCACCTGCTAGTATCCACTGGTGAGGTCAAGGGTAGAGGAAATAATTAGCAGTCTTTAATGCAGCCAGCGACTCTTCGATGTGGGGGAGAGGGTAGGCATCTTTATGAGTTATCTGGTTGATCTTCCGGTAATCCACACACATTCTCATGGTACCATCCTTCTTCTTCACCAGCACCAATGGAGCTGCCCAGGGACTACAACTATCCCGGATGACCCCTGCCTCCTTCATGTTCCTCAACATGTCCTTGGCGCATTGATAGTGTACTGGTAGAATCAGACTATACCTTTCTTTAATGGGTGGATGTGTGCCTGTGGGGATATGATGTTGAACCCCCTTAATCCTCCCGAAGTCTAGTGGGTGCTTGCTGAAAACCTGCCCATACTCCTGTACTACCCTGTATATCCCGTCTTTGTGGTGTACCGGGGTAGACTCAGTGCCGACATGTAACTCCCGGCACCACTCCTCTAGTTGCATAGATGGGGTGTCACTGCTCAGGTTGGGTGCAGGGGTAGTGGGGGTGGTTTCATGGATGGCGTGGGTGTCTATGGTGAACAGCTTAGCTATGGTCGAGTAGCGGGGAAGCCTAACCTCTTCCTCCCCGCAATTCAGCACTCTCACAGGCACTCTCCCCTTCTTGACGTCATTCACCCCTCTGGCTACCATTACTGTGGGCCAGTGCTCCGAAGGCGAAGGTTCCACCAACGCCGGGTAATCCTGTCCCTGGGGGCCTACTGCTGCCCTGCACCAAATTATCATCTCGCTCCTTGGCGGGACCACCAAAGGGGCTGCGTCCATCACCCGCACTCCACCAATCTCTCCACCCATCAGGTTCACTTGCTGCCGATGCAGGAGGGCCAGGATCTCACGCTGTAGGGCCCTCTGCCGAACCCCTCCTGCAGTGGCAGACAGCTGCTGCTCAATCACGTTAATCCCTAGGACCACTTTCGGGTTACGGTCACTGGGCTCATTCAGCACCACAATCATCCCTTGGCGTTTCAGCTGGGTCCGTCCCACAGTCAGGGTCACCTCCTTGAATCCCACCTGAGTCGTAGGGAGCCCTTTGGCCGCAATAATGGTCATGCTAACATCGGGAGGGAAAAGTTCGTTATTGGCCCAGTATCGCTGGTACAATGAATAAGGCATAGTCGTTACCTGTGATCCGGTGTCCAACAGGGCCATGGTCGGGACACCATCCACCGCCAGGGAGATGATGGGGCAGCCTCCAACATACCGGTCTCGCCAATCAGCCGGGCCATGAGGATCTACTCCTGAGGATTGGCCCATGGCCTCAGGGGTTGCTCGTTTAACGGGCATCGCCTAGAGTAATGGCCAGGCTTGTTGCACCTGTAGCAAACAGGTGACCCATACCGTGGGTCGTTGTTCTTATTTCACTGCATCCAAGGGACGTCTTCTGGGCTGTCGGCAAGCTGGATCTTCTACTGGGGCTCAACTCTTGTCGGTAGCTGGAGTGCGGAGAGGATCCGGGTGAGATCTTCGTTCATGCGTCGGACCTGCGAGGCCAGCGCTTCTATCGTCCCGACGGGTGCGGCAGGGGCCGGTAGAGTCAAGAGAGGGGGTGCTACCGAGACAAGAGCGATTTCGACCTGCCAAGGGGTCACATCAGGCTGTCCCTCGGTTGGTGCTTGCAGGGCCTTAATGGCCCGCTCCTTTAGTACTGTGAAGTCTAGGTCGGCATCCTCCAAAGTCCATAACCGCAGCTGTTTGCGATCTTCAGCAGACCCCAGTCCCTGCAAAAACTGCTCCACTAGCATCTTGTTGCTGTCGGCCTCCCTGATGGTGTCCACCCGCCTCAGTGTCCGGAGGGCCATCTGCAGGCGCAACTGTCCGCGGGCCATTGCCGACATTGGTAGAACTGCATCCACAACTCAGTCTCGGTGCGGGTTTCAAAGGCGGTCTGGAGTTTTTCAAAGATAGTGGTCACCGAGGCCCAGTCCGTGTCTGCCCAGGTATCCATCTCCTGCTCGGCCGCGCCGGTCAGCTGCCCTAGCACTACCGTCGCACGCTGTCTGCCAGTCATGTCATACAAGTCAAGGATCAGGTTTATCTTTTTCCGAAACACCTGCAAGGCGTCAGGCTTCCCATCGTACTGGGGTAACCAGGTAGCACCGGGCACATAGGGCAAGGAGATCGGCATTACCTGGACGACCACTGGACCCGCGGCTTCCCCTGCTCTTGCGACCAGAGCGAGGGCCGCCACGTTCCCGTCTTCGGGCGCCGCCGCTCCCGCAGCTGACGCCCCTTCACCATCTCCGGTAGGTACAGACATCTTCTCTCCGTCCCCCCTTGATCTTTTCGGGGCACTCCACTTACTTTCTGCACTGCTCTGCTCTCAAGGGGCGGGGCTCTTTTTCACGCCCTTTCTGCTTGGGGAAGACGGCTTGGGCGGGAAACTTCAAGGCGACAAGATGGTGCATTCTGCAATTTTTTAACGGGGACTCCACTGACGATAACTTCAAGGCGCACTTCCACAGGTAAGTGGATGGTTCTATCCTGTTCGTGACGCCAGAAGAGTCGACATGTACCGCCCCGCGGGCTCGGCTGGCTGCCGAGCCGCTCGGATCCGTGCTCATCGGTGGGTGGCTCGAGCTCTCCACGGACCCGGGGGTCACGTTGCTCTGAAAGGGGGTTGGCGCTACATGCAGGGACTTCAGTGGGGAGTTCAAGGCCGGGGCCACGGTGGTTTGTAGGGGATTTAAGTTCGTGACGCCACCCACAGGTTGTGGTGAATGGATGGACACCACCGCTGCCGTTGACTAGGCCTCCCGGGGACAGTGTTGCGCAGCTTGGTGTTGACCGCTCCGTGGATAGGGAGGTGCTGAGGCGGGGGAGCGGGTGCGTGCTGGGGGGGGGTGTCAGTGCGGTGTGGCGCGGTGCGCAGCTCGAAGGCACTGTTGTACTCACAATGATGAAACACGCTGGAGTCTCTGGTAAACCAAACAAGATGGTGAACGATGCCTGCAGCCGGCTGCAGTTTTCTCCCCTTACTAGGTTGATGGTTTCCGCCTTTCTCCTGCACCTCACTTGTGTAATCTGTATTGACTCCTATGTCTGAGCAACGGTAGTCCACTTCCCGGTTGGTTTGTGCCAGGGGAGCTCTCTTTGCCCGCAGACGCTGGCCCCTTGGGTCTCTATGCCTGAGCGGTGGCGTTACCCTTTATGGTTGGGCTGTTGTCTTCTAACGGGTCTTAGGTGGGATAGGTCCTTAAGTCCAGTCCTCAATCAGTTGATTTGACTCAGCCCTGTTGGTTCTGGGCCTCGTACTGGGTCTGAGTACCCCTCCTGGTGCACCGGCTTCCAATCAGTTCCCCGGTTCGGTACCGGCGGGCCACCGCCCGTCCCCAATCCCTATGGTTCCACTGGTTGTATCCCAGCTCCTACAGGCGGTCACTACCATCTGCCTCCTTGCCAGAGGTGACTGGGCTCTAACCCAGACACCTGGTAGACTATAGCAGGCTGGTCACAGGTCTGCCCTTGAACTTGACTACTCCACTCCTTTGTCAAAGCTAATCAACTTAGAACTACTGTTTTTCCTGCCTCCAGGCCTGTGAACTCCTCGGTGGGCGGAGCCAACCGCCTGGCTCCACCCCCCTGGTGTGGACATCAAACCTGGAGGGAGGTGACAAGGGTTTTGTAGTTTGGCTGCTGTCACCTTTTTAGGGAGGGGGGGTGTGTGTGGGACTACCTGGGATGACCTGGCTAGTCCAGGGCATCACACACCAACGATAAACAATGTTGATATAGTGATCCTCTATATTTATTGTCATCTCTGTATTTAGATAGGGAGGACAGGGAGAGACGGAGGGAGAGCTGCTGATTAGGGTGTTTCCTCCACTGATAGGTAGGGGCAGATCCTGTTAGGGACTGTTTAACCATGTATTCCACCAAATGTCATTTTGACATATAATGATACATTGTTATTACCCCTACTGGTAACTTGAACTAATTATTTTGCCATTTATTTCGAATGACGTATTTGTCTTGATGTAAACTTGGTTACTGGGACATTACCTTTTCCCTCTGAAATTATCACTGGGCTATATTGACATATTCCTTGTGTGTGCTCACAGCTTGTATATTGCTTTGATCACTGTTGTATGCATTGTATCTGTCTGGAGTAGTTTTTCATCCCAATTAAATAACATTGATGGTTTGTATTTAATATATTGGGTATATATTGCAAAACAACTGATTTTCTATACCTATCAGTACATTTTTTAATTTTTTTCTGCTAAACTCTGATAGTGGTCAGGCCCCTGCTGATCATTGTACACAGGTTACAAATGGCTGTTCTTTTATTGGTCAAACTTTCTTTAATATAGCGCCATTCTGGGGAACACCTAACCCTTGGACTCGGAACTTGCCGTGTGTGGGTGCTTCGGGAAACAGTTGTCTGCATTCTCCCTCTGTCCATCCCAGTTTCTCTGATGGCCCTCTCAAAATTGAGTGAGGACCTCTTGCTGGCCCTCTAAAATTAATGAGTGAAGGCTGGCTGCTGGCCCTCTAATAATTGATTGGGGGATGCCTACTGAGCCTCTAAAATTTATGATGGCCCTTTAAAAATTGAGAGAGGGTCGCCTTCTGGTCCGCTAAAAATTATTAGTGAGGGCTGGCTGCTGGCCCTATAAAAATTGATTAAGGGCCGCCTGCTGCCTGCTGGCCCTTTAAAAATTGAGTGAGGGTCTCTTGCTCGCCCTCTAAAATTTGAATGAGGGCTGTCTCCTAGCCCTCTAAAAATTGATTGAGGGCTACGTGCTGGCCCTCTAAAAAGTATGAGCAAGTGCCGCATGATGACTTTGTGGGTATTGTGGAGGAGGAGGACAAGAAAAATAATAAACCATGAATCGTATACACTTTTTGGGTTTGAACGGGTGCATGGGAATATACATGTATTGACTTTATGTTCCATTAATGTCATCCACTGGGGTTAAGAAGTCAGGGCCAATCTAAGCTTTCTTCATTTTGAGAACAGTCAGCCTGTCAGCATTTTCAGTTGACAGGCAGATGTGTCTATAAGTTATTATGCCTCGGCGACACTAATAACCCACAAAACCAACTTAAGAATAAAGGGAGCCGTGAATGCAGCCTGTGAGACTCTGATTTGGCTCAAGTCTGCGATGAGTAAAATTATGAGTAAGAGCTGCCTGATGACCCAGTTAAAAACTTGGAGCGAGGGACACATGATAACCCTGTTGATATGGTGAAGGAGGAAAAGGACAGGAAAAATAATAAACCATGAACCATATATTCTTTTTGGGGTGGAAAGAGGTGCATGGGAGTACACCAGAAAAAAAAAATGTTTGCATTGACTTTATGTTCTGCTAATGTCATCTGCTGGGGTTGAGAAGTCGAAGCCAATCCAGACCTTGATCATTATGAAAACAGTCAGCCTGTCAGCATTTTCAGTTGGCAGGCTAATGCGCCTATCAGTTATTTTTGGTGACACCAAAATCCCATGGAATCAACATAAGCAGGAAGGCAGTTGTGAGTCGGCCTTTGAGCCTCAAATTTGCTTCAACACAATGGGAGAAGGGCCCAAATGCACCTCTTGTTTAAATAAACATACAATGGCCTTGTGGTGTTCTTTCCCCAAGATGGGTTTGAGACGTTCTCCACACATGGCTCATAAATTTTCATTGGCAAAGGTCTCCAAGGAGGAAAAAAAAAAAAAGATTTGAAATCCCTGCTTTAATTTAATTGAAGCCTCAGGACTGCCTGATGCCGGGTGCCGCCACAGGAGAAACTGCCGCCCAAATTAGCTGTAGGAAAATCGGAGTTGGATGCCTGAAGGTCTTTGTTGTGCCACTTGTAGCCAGGGCCGCCACTTGGAATTTCAGGGCCCCATACTGGCAAAATTTCTGGGCCCCCCTGAGACTCTGCACAGGCTGCACCCCAGCTCTGCCTCCACCCCTCAAACCTTCCACACTCTCAACGCCATGCTTGGAAAAACTTGTGTGTGTGCATATACATACAGTATATATATATATATATATATATATATATATATATATATATATACAGTACAGACCAAAAGTTTGGACACACCTTCTCATTCGAAGAGTTTTCTTTTTTTTCATGACTCTGAAAATTGTAGCTTCACATTGAAGGCATCAAAACTATGAATTAACACATGTGGAATGAAATACTTAACAAAAAAGTGTGAAACAACTGAAAATATATCTTATATTCTAGGTTCTTCAAAGTAGCCACCTTTTGCTTTGATTACTGCCTTGCACACTCTTGGCATTCTCTTGATTATCTTCAAGAGGTAGTCACCGAAAATGGTTCTCACTTCACAGGTGTTCCCTGTAAGGTTTAATAAGTGGGATTTCTTGCCTTTTAAATGGGGTTGGGATCATCAGTTGTGTTGTGCAGAAGTCTGGTGGATACACAGCGGACAGTCCTACTGAATAGACTGTTAGAATTTGTATTATGGCAAGAAAAAAGCATCTAAGTAAAGAAAAACGAATGGCCATCATTTCTTTAAGAAATGAAGGTCGGTCAGTCCGAAAAATTGGGAAAACTTTGAAAGTGTCCCTAAGTGCAGTGGCAAAAACCATCAAACGCTAAGAAACTGGCTCACATGAGGACCGCCTCAGGAAAAAAAGACGAAGAGTCACCTCTGCTGTGGAGGATCAGTTTATCCTAGTCACCAGCCTCAGAAGTCGCAGGTTAACAGCAGCTCAGATTAGAAACCAGGTCAATGCCACACAGAGTTCTAGCAGCAGATACATCTCTAGAACAACTGTTAAGAAGAGACTTTGTGCAGTAGGCCTTTATGGTAAAATAGCTGCTAGGAAACCACTGCTAAGGACAGGCAACAAGCAGAAGAGACTTGTTTGGGCTAAAGAACACAAAGAATAAACATTAGACTAGTGGAAATCTGTGCTTTGGTCTGATGAGTCCAAATTTGAGATCTTTGGATCCAACCACTGTGTCTTTGTGCGCTGAAAAAGTGAACGGATGGACTCTACATGCCTGGTTCCCACTGTGAAGCATGGAGGAGGAGGTGTTATGGTGTGGGGGTGCTTTGCTGGTGACCCTATTGGGGATTTATTCAATATTGAACGCATACGGAACCAACATGGCTACCACAGCATCTTGCAGCAGCATGCTATTCCATCCGATTTGCGTTTAGTTGGACTATTCTTTATTTTTCAACAGGACAATGACCCTAAACACACTTCCAGGCTGTGTAAGGGCTAGTTGACTAAGAAGGAGAGTGATGGGGTACTACACCAGATGACCTGGCCTCCACATTCACCAGACCTGAACCCAATCGAGCTGGTTTGGGGTGAGCTGGACCGCAGAGTGAAGGCAAAAGGGCCAACAAGTGCTAAGCATCTCTGGGAACTCCTTCAAGACTGTTGGAAGACCATTTCCGGTGACTACCTCTTGAAGCTAATCAAGAGAATGCCAAGAGTGTGCAAAGCAGTAATCAAAGCAAAAGGTGGCTACTTTGAAGAACCTAGAATATAAGACGTATTTTCAGTTGTTTCACACTTTTTTGTTAAGTATTTCATTCCACATGTGTTAATTCATAGTTCTGATGCCTTCAATGTGAATCTACAATTTTCAGAGTCATGAAAATAAAGAAAACTCTTTGAATGAGAAGATGTGTCCAAACGTTTGGTCTGTACTGTACATACATACACACACACACACACACACACACAACACACACGACCAAAAGTGTTAGCACCCTTGAAGTTGTTCCAGAAATAGAGGTATTTGTCTCAAAAAATTACATTACAGACATCACTATGGGGGGCGCACAGACATCACTAGGTGGGGCACACAGACATCACTAGGAGGGCACACAGACATCACTAGGGGGCATAAAGACATCACTAGGGGAGTACACAGATATCACTGGGGGGGTACACAGACATTACTAGGGGGGCGCACATACATCACTAGGGGGGCGCACAGACATCACTAGGGGGGCGCACAGACATCACTAGGGGGGTACACAGACATCACTAGGGGGGTACACAGACATCACTAGGAGGGGTACACAGACATATCTAGCGGTCCACAGACATCCCTAGGAAGGCACACACATCCCTAGGTGGGCACGAACATCCCTAGGGGGACACAGACATCACTAGGGGGCACAGACATCACTACATGGCACGGTCAGCAATTGCAGAGTACAGTCATTACTATGGGGGGGCAAACAGCACTGGGGGTGGTACACAGCATTGGAGGGAACACAACACTGGGGGTTATAAAAAGCACTGGACTGGGCTGCACAGAGCACTGGGTGGGCTGCACAGAGAACTGGGGGGCTGCACAGAGCACTGGGGGGGCGGCACACAGCACTGGGGGGTGGCACACAGCATGGGGGGGCTGCACATAGCACTAGGGGGCTGCACACAGCATTGGGGAGTTGCACACAGCACTAAGGGGCTGCCCATAGCATTGGGGGGCTACACACAGCACTGGGGGACTGCACACTGCACTATGGGCTGCACACAGCATTGGGGGGGCTGACCTCACTGGAGAGCAGGCACACAACACAGGGGGGACTCCAGGCACACAGCTAAACTTGCTCACACAGTAAGTTCTGACCACATACATATATATATATATATATATATATAACACCAGAGCACTGCGGCCCCCAGGAATCTGCCGGGGGGAGCAGAAAAAGTCATTGCAGGCCCGCGGTTCCAACCCCTCAGCTAAAGCAAGGCAGGGGCACCCCCGCCCCCCACCCTCGGCGATGTTCAGCTCACTGAGTGCCTATCTTTCCCCACTGGATGCCGTGTCCTCGCCACCTCCACGTTGCCCGTAGCACTGTGATGAGGCACACAGTGATGACCTCATCACAGTGCTGTGTGATGATGCACCGCCTCTCTGCTCTGCTCCACGTGCCTTGTGTCCGGCCACATGGCTAATTTGCATGCGATGCCCTGGAAAGGCTTCGCTTGCAATTTAGCAGTGTGTGTGTATGCAGTGGCTGAAACAGCCGGGCCCCTTTTCTGCGGCTGTGACTGGGGCCTAGTGAAGAGGGAAGCCTGGCCTGCCCGGGGCTTAACAAAGCTAAGTAATTACCCCAGGCCTGTCCGGGCCCCCACTCTTCACCGGGCCACCTACACCAGTTATAGTGGTGAGGCCCCGCCCCCACGCCTGGTCTGCCGTGATCTTATCCTGCTCTCATTATGTCTCAAGGTATGTGATGTGGCTATGATTCAGCCATTTTTCCTCTGGGGATATGTTTGGGCCTAATCGATTCCTTTACATTTTACTTTCCTCTTGTTGGGGATATTTACTAAATATCCATTGTCTATAACATTCACATATACCTTACAAGCAGGTGTTACTGCCATCTACTGGCAATTTCCAGGTATTTCTGTGGGTCATTTTTCTTATCAAGGATTTTTCTTTTAATTCTTTCCTTGCTATATACTGTGCACTTGTTCACTTTTTGCATTAATAAAGACTTTCGTATTTTACTATTATCTCTTGTGGTCCTTGTGCTTTGTGTAATCCCTATAGTTAACCATCTCCTATTGGTTTAGGGTATTACACACTTTTAGGTTTTTCATTCTTATTTGGACCAATCCCCTTTTGGGAGTATATTTTGTAGGTGTATATAACAGTAGTAATGTCTTGATGGCGGCCCTGCTTCTACCCTGAGTAGTGGCCTTAAATCCGGGACTTCTTGTTGTTGGCCAAAGAAGTTCAACTTCTTCTAAATGTAAATGTTTTATGAGGCCTTACTCTACTAGTGTTCCAGAGTGTATTTGACTGCCTCCTTCTAATTTTTGGATGTCCTTGCACATAGTGCATACTATTTACCAGTCTGGCAGTTTCACTACTTCCAAATGGGGAAAAAATGTTTATTGAGGTCATTCTCTACGTGTATTCCAGGGTGTACTGCAATCTCTCCTTTCAATTTTTTTTATAGGCCTTGCACTTAATGCATAGGCTTCACCAGTCAAGAGTCCCACTCCTTACAAATGGGAGAAAATTTGAGAAATTTCCTGACTGAAATTTAAAACTGCTGCATTTTTGCAAGAAGGAGCATGTCAATACTTTCAGCATTTTTGCAGTGTTTTTCTCCATTGAAAGCAATGAGAGTTCAAAAATGCAGCAAAAACACTAAATGTGAACATAGCCTAAGGGGTGTGCCCTCAAAATAACTAAACACACAGCCATTAATGTCTAAACCACTGGCAACAGACATGAGTATAGCCCTAAGTGAAAATGGCTAAATTGTGCTCAAATAGCCATTTTCCCTCCTGGTGTCATGTGATTCATTAGTGTTACAAGGTCTCAGGTGTGAATGGGGAGTGGGTGTGTTGAATCTGGTGATATCGCTTACACACTCTCTCATAATGGTCACTGGAAGTTCCGTATGAAACCTAATTACAAAGAATTCTCTAATGATCTCAAAAAAATAATTGTTGCTTTACATAAGGATGGCCTAGGCTATAAGAAGATTGCCAATACCCTGAAACTGAGCATCAGCCAAGACTATACAGTGGTTTTGCAAAACAGATTCCACTCAGAACAAGCCTCTCCATGGTTGACCAAAGAAGATGAGTGCATGTGCTCAGCATAATATCCAGAGTTTGCCTTTTTAAATATATGTATGAGTGCTGCCAGCATTACTGCAGCGGTTAAAAGGGTAGTGGGGTCAGCCTGTCAGTGCTCAGACCATACACTGCAGACTGCATTAAATAAGTCTACATAGCTGTTGTCCCAGAAGGAAGTCTCTTCTGAAGATGATCCACACAAAAGCCCGTAAACAGTTTGCTGAAGACAAGCAGACTAAGGACATGGATTACTGGACCCATGTCCTGTGGTCTGATGAGACTAAGATACACTTAGAGCTCATGCGCACATTGCGTAATATCATGCATTTGCACTGCGTTTAGCTCTGCAGTGTAAATGCATGCATCCTGTGTCCCCAACACAATCTATGTAGATGTGCATAATCCGTGCGCACGTTGCTTTTTTGAACGCAGCGACTTTGATGCTAAAATTTTGACCCAAATCCGTGTGTTCAAAAATGCAGCATGTGCGCTTTGGATGTAGCTCCCACTCTGTCTATGGGAGAGCCAGCATCCATAGCGCATGAAATCAGCATCCAATCTGCTGAAACACTGCATCCATTATGCAATGTTTCTGCAGCAATTTGAAGCACACACGTGCTGTCAAATCGCTGCAGAAATTTCAGGATTTACGTGCGAACAAGTCCTTATTTGGATCTGATGGTGTCAAGCATCTGTGGTGGCAACTATGTGAGGAGTACAAAGACAAGTGTGTCTTGCCTAAATTCAAGCATGGTGGTGTGAGTGTCATGGTTTGAGGTCTGTAATAGTGCTTCCAGATGTAGGGAGCTACACTTCATTGAGTAAACCATGAATGCCAACATGTACTATGACATACTGAAGCAGAGTATGATCTCCTCCCTTCGGAAATTGGGCGGCAAGGTAGTATTCCAAAATGATAACGACCCCAAACACACCTCCAAGATGATCACTGCCTTGCTAAAGAAACTGAGGGTAAAGAGGCTATATTGAGCATCTGTGGGGCATCCTCAAATGGAAGGCAGAGAAGCGCAAGGTTTCTAATATCTACCAGCTCTGTGGCATTGTCATGGAGGAGTGGAATAGGATTCGTGACAATCTGTGAAGCGCTATTAAATTTAATGCCCAAGAGTGCTAAGCACTGTTTGAAATTGTTAGTAGCAACACAAAATATTAATATTTTGGGCACAATTTGGACATTTTCACTTAGGGGTATACTCACTTTTGTTGGCAGCAGGTTTGACATTAATGGTTGTACAAGCTGTATTCTACTTTACATTGTATCAAAGTGACATATCTTCAGTGTTTTCTCATGAAAATATATAATAAATATATAATAAAATATTTACAAAAATGTGAAGGGTGTACTCACTTTTGCAATATACTGTAGCTTCCATTTGGAGACAGGTTGATTAATAGGCAAATACTACTCTCTGTGGGTGAGGGGTGGTAAATGTGACATGGGGAGGGTGGGGGTTGACAAAGGTAACAATGCCGCTGCCAATGAGGGGATACTGTTAGGGCCAGGTGGAAGGGCAGACCCAGGAGGTGGATCCACTGGGCCGAACTCCTTGATGATGGTAAGGGGTCCGGTAGCTGGAGCACTACAGGTAGCAGGGCAGTCCGTGCACAAGAGTATAATGGAGAAGTCCCTGGGACCACGGAGTCACTGATGGTAGTCCGGGTGACGGAGCTCAGGTTCGGAAGCCGAGATGATGTCAGGCGGAGTCCAGAACCGTTGGAGCGAGATGACGGGTCACCACAGGGGTCAGAGATGGTACGGACTGTCAGGATGGCAGATAGGCAGCGTTCGGGGTGCAGGATTCGGCAGGACCGGATGGCGAGGCAGGATCGGCTCTAGAAGAGAGATACGTAAGTATGGCAAAGAGACACAAGGAGACCTGACTCCTAGCTTGGGAAACACGAAGATCAGGCCCCGCCCACTTGGACATTCAACCCCTTTATACCCTGAACCTGTGTGCTTCATTTCCTGTCAATGGACGCTGGCCCTTTAAGAAAGGGTCAATGACCGCGCGCGCGCCCTAATGCGCATGCGCGCGGCCCGGGTGCCAGAAGCCAGAGCAGGAAGCTGGGAGGAGGAAGCAGCAGAGCCAGGCTGGGGCTGAGACGCCGACGGGCGCCGGGAGCGGGGACCAGGATGCCTAGGAAGCGCCGGCAATGGATGCTGGAGAGTGGGGAGCGGCGGAGACCGGACTGAAGAACCGGGGAGCGAGCCAGGGGAGCCGGGGAGCGTGACAGGTGAGCCGGGGAGCAGCGCAGGGGACCCGGGGAGCGTGACAGTACCCCCCCCCCCACGCCCACCTCCCCGCAACCGGGACAGGAAGGCACGGATCAGCGGAGTACCCACATTCTCACGGGGCTCCCAGGACCTATCCTCAGGACCATACCCTGCCCAGTCCACCAGGAAGAACTGTCGACCCCGTACGGTCTTCATGGCCACGATATCCCTTACCGCATAGATGTCGTCATCGGCAATAGGAGGAGGAGCCGAACTGGCAGCAGCGGAGAAGGGACCAAGGACAACCGGCTTGAGCAGGGAGACGTGGAAGGAGTTGGGTATCCTCATCGTGGCCGGGAGCTGTAGCTTGTAGGAGACCTCATTGATCTGGCTGAGGACTTTAAACGGCCCGATGTAGCGAGGACCCAGCTTGTAGGATGGTATCTTCAATCGGACGTACTTGGAAGCAAGCCAGACTAGATCTCCAGGAGAGAAACACGGAGGGTCCAGACGTCTCTTGTCTGCATGTCTCTTCATCCGCAGGGAAGCACGCCCAAGGGACGCCTTGACAGAGTCCCAAATGGTTGCAAAGTCATGGGCTACAGCATCAGCAGCAGGGACATCCGAAGAAGGAGATACAAGCAATGGGACGGAGGGCTGAAGTCCGTAAACGACATGAAAGGGAGAGCTGGAGGAGGACTCACTGACGTGGTGGTTATGGGAGAATTCAGCCCAAGGAAGAAGCATGGACCAGTCGTCGTGATGGGCGTTGACGTAGTGTCGTAAAAAGGAGGTCAAGATTTGATTGACCCTTTCCACTTGGCCATTAGACTGAGGATGGTAGGCAGAAGAAAAGTCCACAGTCACTCCCAGATGTTTGCAGAGAGCCCTCCAGAAGCGGGAGGTGAACTGAGTTCCTCTGTCGGACACGATGTGTGATGGAAAGCCATGCAAGCGGAAGATGTGATGTATATAGGCGTCCGCGAGTTCCTGAGCAGAGGGCAGTCCAGCCATAGAGACAAAATGAGCCATTTTAGAGAACCGGTCCACCACGACCCATATGACTGTGTGTCCGGAGGACAATGGCAAGTCCGTAATAAAGTCCATTGCAATGTGTTGCCACGGAACTGAGGGTATAGGCAGAGGCAGAAGACGGCCATATGGCAGGTGTTTGGGAGTCTTGTTCCTGGCACAAGAGGAGCAGGCAGAGACAAAAGCAGCGACGTCCGTGCGAAGGGATGGCCACCAGTAATGACGTACAATCGCACTCCATGTTCTCTTTTGACCAGCATGACCGGCTGTTTTCGAGGCATGGTCCCAGTGTAACACTTTTTGCCTATCAGTCTCAGAGACATAGGTCTTCCCGGGCGGTATCTGGGCCAGGGTGACAGGAGCCACTGGAATGATATTACTAGGACAGATGATGGGCTGGGATGTCTCCTCCTCCTGCTCCATGGGCATGAAAGACCTGGACAAGGCATCAGCGTGTACATTCTTGTCCGCGGGTCGGAAATGGAGCTGGAAATCGAACCTGGCAAAGAACAAGGACCACCTGGCTTGCCGTGGGTTCAGTCGCTGAGCGGACCGCAGGTATTCCAGGTTCTTGTGGTCCGTGTAAATGATTATGGGGTACACTGCTCCTTCCAGAAGGTAGCGCCATTCCTCCAGAGCCAGTTTTACTGCCAATAGCTCTCGGTCACCGATGGTGTAGTTGCGTTCAGGCGCTGAGAAGCTCTTGGAGAAGAAACCGCAAGTCACCATCTTCCCGGAGGAGGACTTCTGCATGAGCACTGCTCCGGCTCCCGAGGAGGAGGCATCCACCTCCAAGGTGAACTGGCGGTTTAACTCCGGACGGTGGAGCACAGGAGAGGAGGCAAATGCCCGCTTCAGGGAGCCAAACGCGGCGTCGTCCGCAGGTGACCAGTCCTTTGGATTAGCCTCCTTCTTGGTCAAGGCGGAGAGAGGAGCGGTCAGAGCAGAGAAGTGAGGAATGAACTGGCGGTAGTAGTTGGCGAATCCCAGAAAGCGTTGGATTGCCTTCAGTCCAGAAGGGGGAGGCCAGTTGAGAATGGAGGAGACCTTCTTTGGATCCATCTGCAGTCCGGTATCGGAGATGATGTAACCCAGGAAGGGGAGAGAAGACTGCTCAAAAACACACTTCTCATACTTGGCGTACAGACGATTCTCTCTCAGTCTTTGTAGAACCAGCTGCACGTTCTCTCTGTGGGTCTGGAGATCCGGAGAGAAGACAAGGATATCATCCAGATACACCACCACACAGACGTAAAGAAGGTCCCGGAAAACATCGTTCACCAATTCTTGAAAGACTGCTGGTGCGTTACACAGGCCGAAGGGCATCACGCAGTATTCATAGTGCCCATCGCGAGTATTGAACGCGGTCTTCCATTTGTCCCCAGAGCGGATGCGGACCAGGTTGTAGGCACCTCGAAGGTCCAATTTGGTGAACACACGAGCTCCTCTAAGCCGGTCAAACAATTCGGGGATGAGCGGCAGAGGGTACTTGTTTTTTACGGTGATTTGGTTCAATCCCCGGTAGTCTATACATGGGCGTAGGTCGCCCTCTTTCTTCTTAACGAAGAAGAAGCCTGCTCCAGCAGGAGAGGAGGATCTCCGAATGAATCCCCTTGCCAGGCTCTCTGTGATGTAAGTAGACATGGCCCTTGTTTCGGCTGGAGACAATGGATATATCCGTCCTCGAGGTGGTGTTGTTCCCGGGAGCAGGTCGATGGCACAATCGTACGGACGATGTGGCGGAAGTACCTCAGATTCCTTTTTATCAAAGATGTCCGCGAAGGACCAATAGGCCGAGGGCAGTCCCGGTAGGTTCTCTGGAACCGGAGGTCGTCGGATGGGTTGTATGGTCTTCAGACAGTTCTCATGGCACGAAGAGCCCCATCGGGTGATTTCACCAGTGCCCCAGCTGACTGATGGCTCGTGTGTCCGTAACCAGGGAAGTCCCAGCAGGATTTGATGGGACATGTGTGGGAGGACGTAGAGAGCGATGTTCTCGGTGTGCAGGGCACCAATACGCAGTTCGACCGGCCTGGTGATCCAGGAGATGGTGTCAGAGAGGGGTCTCCCATCCACAGAGGCAATCACGAGGGGTTTGTCGAGTGGAGTAACAGGCACCTGGTACTTGTCCACCGTGGCCTGCTGGATGAAATTGCCTGCTGCCCCAGAATCAAGGTACGCCTCAGCCGTGAACCGCGTCTCTCCCTTTGTCACTTGCACAGTCCACGTAACCGGGTCTGAGAGAGTCCCAGCACCTAGGGTGGCCTCTCCTACCAACCCTATGCTTTGGAGTTTCCCGGCCTCTCTGGACAGGAGCGTAGCAGGTGTGTGCCCTCTCCGCAGTAGAAGCAGAGGCCCTTGGCGAGCCGCTCTGCTCGACGTTGTTCAGACTGCCGCACACGGTCGATCTGCATGGGCTCGTGGACGGAGACACCAGATGCCGTTGACTGTAGTACGGCGGGCTTCTGCGGAGGAGAGGAATGCCGTACCGGACGTCTCTCACGGGACACCTCTTTGGATCGCTCCTGAAAGCGGATGTCCACTCGAGTCGCTAGGGTAATCAGGGCATCCAGGGTGGATGGTACGTCACGACCAGCCAGCTCATCTTTAATTCGACCCGAGAGTCCTTCCCAGAAGGCGGCAGTTAGGGCCTCGTTGTTCCAGCCAAGTTCTGAAGCCAAGGTGCGAAAACGGATTGCGTATTGACCCACCGTCAGAGTCCCCTGACGTAACCGGAGAAGAGATGAAGCAGACGCGGAGGCGCGTCCGGGCTCGTCAAAGGTGCCACGGAATGCCTGCAGGAACTCCTGGATGTTCGTGGTCACAGGATCCTCCTTCTCCCACAAGGGGTTCATCCACGCCAGTGCCTCACCCTCTAGATGGGACATGATGAAGGCGACCTTGGCTTGGTCGGAGGCAAACAAATGCGGCAGCTGCGTGAAATGGAGGGAGCATTGGTTTATGAAACCCCTGCAGGTCTTGGGATCTCCGGCGTACCGGGGTGGTGAAGCCAAACGAAGTCTGGAAGCATCCGAAGAGGCTGCCACGGGGGCTGGAGCCGTGGATTGGCTAGTGGAAGCCCGAGATGCTGAAGATGTAATTGACGCTTGTAGCGTGTTCAGGCGGGCGTCCACCGAAGTCATGAAGTTCAGCATGCGGGTCTGGGTCTCACGCTGGCGTTGGAGTTCCTCCTGCAAGGCCGCTAGTGCTTCAGCGGGATCCATGGCCTGATCTTACTGTTAGGGCCAGGTGGAAGGGCAGACCCAGGAGGTGGATCCACTGGGCCGAACTCCTTGATGATGGTAAGGGGTCCGGTAGCTGGAGCACTACAGGTAGCAGGGCAGTCCGTGCACAAGAGTATAATGGAGAAGTCCCTGGGACCACGGAGTCACTGATGGTAGTCCGGGTGACGGAGCTCAGGTTCGGAAGCCGAGATGATGTCAGGCGGAGTCCAGAACCGTTGGAGCGAGATGACGGGTCACCACAGGGGTCAGAGATGGTACGGACTGTCAGGATGGCAGATAGGCAGCGTTCGGGGTGCAGGATTCGGCAGGACCGGATGGCGAGGCAGGATCGGCTCTAGAAGAGAGATACGTAAGTATGGCAAAGAGACACAAGGAGACCTGACTCCTAGTTTGGGAAACACGAATATCAGGCCCCGCCCACTTGGACATTCAACCCCTTTATACCCTGAACCTGTGTGCTTCATTTCCTGTCAATGGACGCTGGCCCTTTAAGAAAGGGTCAATGACCGCGCGCGCGCCCTAATGCGCATGCGCGCGGCCCGGGTGCCAGAAGCCAGAGCAGGAAGCTGGGAGGAGGAAGCAGCAGAGCCGGGCTGGGGCTGAGACGCCGACGGGCGCCGGGAGCGGGGACCAGGACGCCTAGGAAGCGCCGGCAATGGATGCTGGAGAGTGGGGAGCGGCGGAGACCGGACTGAAGAACCGGGGAGCGAGCCAGGGGAGCCGGGGAGCGTGACAGGTGAGCCGGGGAGCAGCGCAGGGGACCCAGGGAGCGTGACAGATACTGGTAAGGGACACGATCATAATGAGCAACAAGTGGGAAGGAGACAGTGCTGCTGAAAGAGGGAAAAGGGATAATTTTATTTGCTGCCAGTGGAGTAAGAATATTGCTGCCATTAAAAAAGGAGTAATAACAGGGAAAAAGCCACTACCAAACTCAAAATGGAAAAAAAGGGGGTTTCAGCTCACCAGTTTGTTGCAGATTCAGCTGGATAGAAGCTCCAGGATGGTGCTCAGTAGACAAGGGAGGCTGTAGACAATCAAAGTAAGGAAGACTCCGGCACAAAGCGTCCATGCAGACAAAAATTTGTGAGGATTAAAAAATCATCTTTAATTCCTAGTAGATAAAATACATAGTGAGGATACAATTTCCTATGATTGACGTGTTTCAGACGCTGGGTCTTTAGTCATAATCAACTGATTATGACTAAAGACCCAGCATCTGAAACGCGTCAATCATAGGAAATTTAATCCTCACCATGTATTTTATCTACTAGGAATTAAACATGATTTTTTAATCCTCTCAAATTTTTGTTTGCATGGACGTTTTATGCCAGAGTCCTCCTTACTTTGAAAAGGCCACTACCAGTATTGCTGCACTTTAATGTTTGTAGCTGTCAGTGAGCATTATATGCTTGCATTGTAGCGAGAGTTGAGCGCGGTTCGCGGTTCGAGGTTCTCCAGTTCGTGGCTCGAGTGATTTTGGGGGCTGTTCTGGATCGAACTAGAACTCGAGCTTTTTGCTAAAGCTCGATAGTTCTAGATACGTTCGAGAACGGTTATAGCAGCAAAAAGACAAGTTAATTACTAGCTGGCTTTCCGCTGTAATAGTGTAAGTCACTCTGTGACTCACACTATTATGAAATTTCAGCGTATAGTGTGCAGGAGCAGCGCATTCAGATCACTGCTGTTTGGATAATGGCGATCGCCATTTTTTTTTTTCCTTGTCCTCCTTCCCTAAGCGCGCGCGTGTAGTGGGGCGGGCCAGCATGTCAGCCAATCCCAGACACACACACAGCTAAGTGGACTTTTAGCCAGAGAAGCAACGGCATGTGTGATAGGATGTCCATGTCACATGTCCATGCATTATAAAAACGGACATTTTCCTCCAGCACGCCATTATCTGCCTTCTGCGTCTTGGTGTCAGTCACCGCTGGCGTAGCTCCTGTCTCCGATACTGCTGTGTACGCTCTATACACAGCACTATACAGAATAGGGATAGAAGTTTCTATTAGTCCTTGTAAGGACTAATACCGGCAGGGTCAGAGCCATAGGTGACAGTCAGGTCCGTGAAAACAGATTTTAACATCTACACAAGATGACAGCGTCTGTGTAGCTAAGGTCAGGGATTTCCTCGCTGCATTTCCCCATTAGGAGGGATAGAAAGGGAGGCTTCCTTTCCTCTACCCAGACCCACAAGCCTGCCACTGTACCCTCCTGCCCTTTGCACACTCAAACTCATTGTTACTAAGCCATTATACTAGTAAAAACACTGAGTAAACTTAGTGGCATCCTAAAAGTGGCTGTTGGACTTCCATTAGTGTCCCACTGGTGCAAAGCTATTTGCAGCACCACTGCATTGCACACTCAAACTCATTGTTACTAAGCCATTATACTAGCAAACACTGAGTAAACTTAGTGGCATCCTAAAAGTGGCTGTTGGACTTCCATTAGTGTCCCACTGGTGCAAACCTATGTGCAGCACCTCTGCATTGCACACTCAAACTCATTGTTACTAAGCCATTATACTAGCAAACACTGAGTAAACTTAGTGGCATCCTAAAAGTGGCTGTTGGACTTCCATTAGTGTCCCACTGGTGCAAATCTATGTGCAGCACCTCGGCATTGCACACTCAAACTCATTGTTACTAAGCCATTATACTAGCAAACATTAAGTAAACTTAGTGGCATCCTAAAAGTGGCTGTTGGACTTCCATTAGTGTCCCACTGGTGCAAACCTATGTGCAGCACCTCTGCATTGCACACTCAAACTCATTGTTACTAAGCCATTATACTAGCAAACACTGAGTAAACTTAGTGGCATCCTAAAAGTGGCTGTTGGACTTCCATTAGTGTCCCACTGGTGCAAATCTATGTGCAGCACCTCTGCATTGCACACTCAAACTCATTGTTACTAAGCCATTATACTAGCAAACATTAAGTAAACTTAGTGGCATCCTAAAAGTGGCTGTTGGACTTCCATTAGTGTCCCACTGGTGCAAACCTATGTGCAGCACCTCTGCATTGCACACTCAAACTCATTGTTACTAAGCCATTATACTAGCAAACACTGAGTAAACTTAGTGGCATCCTAAAAGTGTCTGTTGGACTTCCATTAGTGTCCCACTGGTGCAAACCTATGTGCAGCACCTCTGCATGCTATGCTGCCAGTTTAAGGGCCGTAGTTGCATTGTCAGGGATGGTTATTGTTGTTTATTCTGCAGTTAATAAAGATAGACCACCGCTGCAATCTACACCCCCTCTCAAGTTTTACTACCACATTTTAAGTGCACAATCTTGTCGCAATCAAAATGAGTGGCAAAATGACAGATGCTGGTGGAAAGGGGAAGAGGCGTGTTGGAAAAGGAAAAAAAGGGTTTGTCCGTGGGGAAGGTGGCAAAGCTCCATTAACATCTGCTGAAGATAGACCATCTACCAGCAAAAGTAAGATGTCTACTACTTACCGTGGACAACCCGATGTGCTCCCTTTTTTACGGACACGAACAACTGGAACAAAGGTAGATGATGGCCAACAAAAGAAAATGCTTGAATGGATCTCAAGTGGTCCAACAAGTGCCCTCTCCTCCACCTCAACTACCGCATCCAAAAAACACTAGTCCTCTGAGTTGTCATCCCAATCACACTTGCTTTCTCCCAGCTCTGAAGTCTCCATCCGCCCTGCACAGTATGGTGGAGCTGAGATGGCTGAGTCTGCAGAGCTGTTCAGTCACACTATAGCCTGGGAATCAGAGGTCTGCTCCCAAGCTACAGTGAGTACAGACCAGGAAATGGTCTGCAGTGATGCCCAGAACCTTTGTGACTCAAATTCAGGCCGTGATGACCAAGTTTCTGAGCATAATGTTGACCCTTATTCACAAACTGAAACACCTGTTGTAATAGACAATGAGGAACATACTGATGACGATGAGACGCAGATACCAGATTGGGATGACAACTTAAATATTTGGTCAGAGCAAGAAGGGGCTCGGTCTGAGGGTGAGGGGAGTGCAAACACAACAATTGATGAGGAAGTTCTAGATCCCACCTACAGTCAATGCACAGTCAGGCCCTCGAGGAGGTCAACAGAGACGGTGGAGGAGGATGCAACTGACGACGAAGTTACCTTGCGCCTTCCTGGACAGAGTCGGAGTACTGGTAGCACGTCTACAACTGCATCCTCAGCCACCACTGTGCCTCTGAGCACTAGTCGGGGTGGATCAGCAGGTCACATGCCCTCTAAGCCTTGCCTAGCCTGGTCCTTTTTTGACATAGCAAAAGATCGCCCAAATTATGTGATCTGTAAAATTTGTCATGATTCTGTTAGTAGAGGGCAAAACCTCAGCAGTTTGACAACTTCTTCCATGAATCGTCACATGAATAAATATCATATGTCCCAGTGGGACTGCCCCTTCCAGTACATCCGCGCGCTCTTCATCTTCTAGGACTGTGGGGACAGCTGTCACACCTGGTTTTCCACGCACAACTTCCACCACTGTAACTGCAACAGGCAGTTTGCTTGGTAGGTCGTCAGTTGGTTTGAAAGGGGAAACAAGTGCGTGTGTACAGCTCTCTCAGACATCGATAGCACCAACGTTGGATGAAGGCAACATCATGTCTACGCCTGCACTTTCCTCACAAACCTGCATTTTTCCAGGGACACCCTACTCAACACCGTCTACACACAGCAGCCAGATCTCTGTCCCTCAGATGTGGACAAATAAAAGGCCATTTCCTGCGACCCATGACAAAGCTAAGAAGTTGACTTTATCCCTCTGTAAGCTCTTGGCTATGAAATGCTGCCTTTCTGCCTGGTGGACACACAGGATTTTAGAGACCTTATGTCTGTCGCTGTGCCCCAGTACCAGATGCCCAGTCGCCACTACTCCTCTAAGAAAGGTGTGCCCGTGCTACACCAGCATGTCGCACACAACATCACCGCTTCCTTGAGAAACTCTGTGTGTGAACAGGTGCATTTCACCACCGATACTTGGACCAGTAAGCATGGACAGGGACATTACATGTCGCTGACTGGGCACTGGGTAACTATGGTGATAGATGGTGAAGGGTCTGCTGCACAAGTCTTGCCGTCCCCACGACTTGTGTGTCAATCTTCTGTCTGCCAAGTTCCGCCACTGCTTTTGTCTCCTCCACCTCATCTGGGTCCTCCATCTCCGCCCCAAGCCTGCCTGGTCAGGCCACCAGCGTTCTCACTGCACAGAAGGAATCACGCACCCCTCATTACTATGCTGGCAGCAGAGCGCAATGGCATCAGGCGGTCTTTAGCTTGACACGTCTTGGAAATAGGAGTCACACAGCGGCTGAGTTGTGGGCAGCTCTGGAGACTGAGTTTAAAAAATGGTTGTCTCCACTCAACCTGCAGCCTGGTAAGGCCGTGTGCGACAATGCTGCAAACCTGGGTGCAGCCCTTCACCTGGGAAAGGTGACACACGTGCCTTGTATGGCTCACGTGTTGAACCTTGTTGTCCAGCAATTTTTAACACACTATCTCGGCCTAGATGGCCTTCTGAACAGGGCACGAAAACTGTCTGCTCACTTCCGCCGTTCCACCACCGCTGCTGAGCGACTTGCATTGCTCCAGAAGTCTTTCGGCCTGCCTGTTCATCACCTGAAATGCGATGTGGCGACACGCTGGAATTCGACTCTCCACATGTTACAGCGACTGTGGCAGCACCGCCGAGCCCTGGTGCAATACGTCATGACGTATAGCCTGGGCCAACGAGATGCAAAGGTGGGGCAGATCACCGGAGTGGTCTCAGATCAAGGACCTATGCACCCTTCTGCACAGTTTCGACATGGCGACGAATATGTTTAGCGCTGACAATGCCATTATCAGCATGACAATTCCAGTCATTTACATGCTGGAGCACACACTAAACACTTTTCGGAGTCAGGGGGTGGGACAACAGGAAGGGGAGGAACTACAGGAGGATTCATATGCGCAAGACACAACAACATCACCAAGGTCCAGACGTTCATCATCACCAACGCGGCAGGTATGGGACTATGGGGGACAGGGATCAACAAGGGCGCATGGTAGCAGGCGAAATGTTGAGGAAGGTGCAGGAGAACATGAAGAAATGGAGGACGAACTGTCCATGGACATGGAAGACTCAGCGGATGAGGGAGACCTTGGGCAAATTTCTGCTGAAAGAGGTTTGGGGGAGATGTCAGAGGAAGAAAGAACGGTTAGCACCTCTATGCCACAAACAAAACGTGGACTTGGTCCGCATGGCTGCGCAAGACACATGAGTGCCTTCTTGCTGCACTACCTCCAACATGACCCTCGTATTGTCAAAATTAGAAGTGATGATGACTACTGGCTTGCCACGCTATTAGATCCCCGGTACAAGTCCAAATTTTGTGACATAATTCCAGCCATAGAAACGACGCACATATGCAGGAGTATCAGCAGAAGCTGTTACTCGATCTTAGCTCGGCTTTTCCACCAAACAACCGTGCAGGTGCAGGGAGTGAATCTCCCAGTTGTAACTTGACAAACATGGGACGGTCTCGTCATCTTCAACAGTCTACCCGTACCAGTAGCACCGTATCTATTGCTGGTAACAGCAATTTTATTGAATCTTTTCATAATTTTTTTAGACCCTCCTTTGCAAGGCCACCAGAGACAACAAATCTGACACATAGTCATCGGCTGGAGAGGATGATACAGGAGTATCTCCAAATGAACATCGATGCCATTACTTTGCAAATGGAGCCTTGCTCATTTTGGGCTTCAAATCTTGAAAAATGGCCAGAGCTCTCCACTTACGCCTTGGAGAGTTTGTCGTGTCCAGCTGCCAGCGTTGTCTCTGAACGTGTCTTCAGTGCTGCTGGGTGTGTGCTGACAGATAAGCGCACGCGTCTGTCCAGTGGCAATGTGGACAGACTAACGTTCATCAAAATGAACAAGTCATGGATCCACAAGGAATTTACTACCCCTGTGTCATCCTGGGGAGAGTAAATGCTTGTGTATTTTGAATGTGCTTGATGCAAATCTAGCTGTGAAGTGTACAACTAGGGCACAAGTGCTGCCACTGATGGGGTGTCTGTGTGGCCCAATTTTTGGAAAAAAGGGAGACTCTTCTTGGAGTAACCCTTGCTGTGTTTTTAAAAATGATCCAAGATGCACAGCGCTGGGATCAGGAAAGACTTTGCTACCTACCCCGGTGTCATCCTGGTGAAGGTTAAGTATGGCGTATTTTTGAATGTGCTTGATGAAAATCTAGCTGTGAAGTGTACAACTGGGGCACAAGTGCTGCCACTGAAGGGGTGGGTGTGTGTGTGGCCCAATTTTTGGAAAAAAGGGAGACTCCGCTTGGAGTAACCCTTGCTTACATTGTTTTTAAAAATGATCCAAGATGCACAGAGCTGGGATCATGAAAGACTTTGCTACCTACCCCGGTGTTATCCTGGGGACAGTTAAGTATGGCGTATTTTTGAATGTGCGTGATGCAAATCTAGCTGTGAAGTGTACAACTGGGGCACAAGTGCTGCCACTGAAGGGGTGGGTGTGTGTGTGGCCCAATTTTTGGAAAAGGGGGACTCCGTTGGAGTCACCTTGCGGTGTTTTACATGATTTTAGAAGGGCGTGCCATGCCTATATCTGTGTCTCCTCCTCTTTTTCCTTGTCCAGCTCTTTTGTTTTCGCATGAGTATATGTCCTTGTCACTTTCCCATGTGTTTGTGTTGTGTTGTGAGTTGTTTGTCACCTTTTGGACACCTTTGAGGGTGTTTTCTAGGTGGTTTTATGTGTTTGTGATTGCCTCCCATTGTTTCCTATGCAGTTCGAGTGGTTCGCCGAACCGAACTCGAACGAGACCTCCGTTCGGCGAACCGAACTCGAGCCGGTTCGCTCATCTCTAATTGTAGCATGTGGTCGCTGGAATGGCCATAGGATTCCCAAAGAGTGGCCGGTAAGGCCAAATTAGAAAAAGTTTAAAAAGTGTTACGGTCTGATTCATTATTTTGCTTTTGCACTATTTTTTCTATTTTTTTTATCTTCTGCCTGTTTGTTTGTTTTCGCCATATATATCTATAGTATATACATATACAGTGTATATATATATATATATATATATATATATGTAGCTCTGGCAAAAATTAAGAGACCACTTCAAAATTGTCAGTTTTCTGATTTTTCTCTTTATCGGTATATTTTTGAGTAAAATGTAAATTGTTCTTTTATTATATAAACTACTGATAAAATGTCTCAGAATTTCCATACAATAAACTTTGAATTTATTTTCTGAAAATGAGAAATGGTCAAAATTAACAAAAAAATGCATTGTTTTCAGACCTCAAATAATGCAAAGTAAACAAGTTCATAATTATTTAGAAACAACAATACTAATAATGTTTTAATTCAAGTAGAGTTCAGAAATCAATATTTTGTGGAATGACCATGATTTTTAATCACAGCGTTCACGCGTCTTGGCATGCTTTCCACCAGTCTTTCACACTGCTTTTGGGTGGCCTTATGCCACTCATGGTGCAAACATTCTTCTTTGTTTGATTGCTTCTGACTATCAATCTTCCTCTTGATTACATTCCAGAGGTTTTCAATGGGGTTCAGGTCTGGAGATTGGGCTGGCCATGACAGGGTTTGGATGTGCTGGTCCCTCATCCACACATTGATTGAGCTAGCTGTGGGGCATGGTGCATTGTCCTGCTGGAAAAAACAGTCCTCAGAGTTGGGGAACATTGCCTAAGCAGAAGAAAGCAACTGTTTTTCAAGGATAACCTTCTATTCAGCTTGATTCATACGTCCTTTGCAAAGTTTAATCTGCCCAATTCCAGCCTTGCTGAACCATCCCCAGATCATCACCGATCCTCCACCAAATTTCACAGTGGATGCAAGACACTGTGGCTTGTACGCCTCTCCAGGTCTCCGTCTAACCATTAGATGACCAGGTGTTGGGCAAAGCTGAAAATTAGACTCATGAGAGAAGATTACCTTACTCTAGAAATTGGGCAGATTAAACTATTTTTTTTCAGAAGCTTTTAATTACTCTTTCCCTCTAGGAAAATGGTGACCAGTGGCTGTCATTTTGATGAATCTGCGAGAAAGTGAAATACAAATGTCCCAAAATTCCATTTATAATCGTTATATAATATTATAATCTTTATAAAAGAATACCTTAAATAGTCAGACTAGATGTCATCTCAGCTTTTGCTAAATATCAGTGCAATGCTATATTTGATGTATTAGTTTTTGCTCCTAAAAACAAAACCTGCTTTTTTTCTTCAACAGTGTGACAGAAGTTATATTTTTATAATTTCTTGATTTATTCTTATCCCACCTATACTAATTACACAGCAGTAATTATACTGGAAAGGCCAATATAGCAAAGCTTTATTTTCCTGAGTGATTTTCCTTCCACCTTCTCAGAGTTCTTGCGCTGTGTTCATGACCACACATTCATGCACAAGAGCTTTTCCGCACTAAAATGGAGCATTGTTGGATGAACATGATAGCTTTTTGATGAGTTTCAGAGAGATATAATAAAAAAAGGAAATGAATTCTTAATTCTTGCCTTGATGCAATTAGTCTAGGCATTATAATTACAGTTTTTTCACTGTTACTAATGAATCTAGTGATTATAAGAACATTTCAGTTTTCATTAATCAAGAAAAATTGAGTTTAAATTATTCAGTTATACTGCATAACCATATTATGGTTATACATCTGCTTACAGTTAAGTGCTATAAATATATATGTTATGCAATTACGATGGCTTTACCATTTACTTCTTTGAAAAATGAAACCGAAAACAATTATGACGTTCCTACCACCAGGATTATTTACATTATAGTAGGCAAACAAAAGTAAAATTACTAAAAACGGGTTTCCACTTTTACGTATATTTATTTTATTACCTGTATTAAGCAATAACTAAACATTTTCAATATCTTTGCTGGTTTTCATTTCATTGAAAAATTGAATATTATTTACATTAAAAGGGATCATCTCATATTCTGATCTTCAATAGCACACTGCACCCCTGCCTCCTGTTCATGGGTGTCTACAGCTCACTGGAAGAAATAACTCTAGAGGCCCACTCTACAACTATATACAGATATCTGTTAGCCAATTTAGAATGGAGTGTTGATTGTAAAATGAAGGTGTCTCTTGCACATCCACTGTGCACACACTATAACTTTCCTGTACAATTATGGTAGGTTGCATTAAATGGGTTCTTTGATGAAAACCAGTTATCACCTATTCACAGAATCCACAGGACAGGTGATAAGTTACTGATCGGTGCGACTATTAAGAACCGCATGATTTAAAGAATTGGAAAACTATTCCCTGACAGGGCACTTTCATTCCCATTGTAAAATAGAGGGCAGGTCAGATGTCTGACCATTGGTCCATTTATCATCTATGAGGCTGCCAGAAAAAGCAAAGCACTGCCATATAGGGGATGAATGGATCAGTGGTTGAGTCAAACACACCGTTCTAATGAGGATAACAATTCCACATTCTTCCAATCAGTGCAGGTCCCAGCAGGCGGACCCTGACCAATCAATCAGCTATCACCGATCATGTAAGTGTATCTTTGCCACTGTGTAACAGTATGTTACAGGAGCTGGAGCGGTTAAACCCTCAAGTATTTAATTTCTAATGGACATAAAAAAATCTCCTTATCGATATCAAAGAAAACAAGTGGACACCATCAGTGGCGTAACTAGAGTTTGATGAGCCCTGGTGCAAAATTTGGACCGGGGCCCCCCTCCATGTACACTGACACTTAGGGGCACTTTGCACACTACGACATTGCAGGTGCGATGTCGGTGGGGTCAAATTGAAAGTGACGCACATCCAGCGTTGAAGGCGACATCGTAGTGTGTAAAGCCTTTTACATACGATTAACGAGCGCAAAATCGTCGTAATTGTATCATCGGTGTAGCGTCGGTCATTTACATAATTTGGAAATGACCGATGTTACGATGTTGTTCCTCGTTCCTGCGGCAGCACACATCGCTGTGTGTGAAGCCGCAAGAGCGAGGAACATCTCCTACCTGCGTTCCGGCTGTAATGCGGAAAGAAGGAGGTGGGCAGGATGTTTACATCCCGCTCATCTCGCCCCTCCGCTTCTATTGGCCGCCTGCCATGTGACGTCGCTATGACCCCGCACGACACGCCCCCTTAATAAGGAGGCGGGTCGCCGGCCAGAGAGACGTCGCAGGGCAGGTGAGTGCATGTGAAGCTGGCGTAGCGATAATGTTCGCTACGGCAGCTATCACAAGATATCGCAGCTGCGACAGGGGCGGGGACTATCGCGCTCGGCATCGCAAGCATCGGCTTGCGATGTCGTAGTGTGCAAAGTGCCCCTTAGGGTACGGGATAATGATGCTGACACTTGGCTTTTACCCACAGCACCCAGGTTTCCCATAATCTAAAATCCCTCTATCAGCACCCAGCTTTCCCATGATCTGATATCCATCTTGTCCTCGGCACCCAGCTTCCCCATACTCTGTCATACATCTTTCCCTCAGCACCCAGCTTTCCCATATCAGAGCATGGGAAAGTTGGTTGCTGAGAGATGTACAGCAGAGCATGGGAAAGCTGGGTGCTGAGGGAAAGAGCCTTTTTCCCTCAGCACAAAACATTCCCATCCCATACTTGTATCTTTGTCCCCCCTCGTATATAGTTCTCCAAATACTATAATGGCCCCCACATAGCCTTCCATATAGTATAAAGGGTCCCACATAACCCTTCATATATTAGAATGCACCTCCATAGTCCTCCATGTATTATAATGCATTTCCCATAGTCCTCCATATTTTATAATTCACCCCATAGTTCTCCATATTTTATACTGCACCACACAGTCCTCCATGTTTTATAATGCACCCCCACAGACCATGTGTAAGGTAGCCTCCATAGTCCTCCATATATTATAATGTAGCCCCTATAGTCCTATATGTATTATAATGCTGCCTCATGAATCATCATATTGTATTATGCAGCCCCTTACTCCTCCATGTATAATGCACCCCTATATTCCATGTATAAGGTGTCATTCATTTTGTATTATGCAGCCCCATACTCCTCCATGTATAATGCACCCCTATAGTCCATGTATAAGGTGTCATTCATTTTGTATTATGCAGCCCCATACTCCTCCATGTATAATGCACCCCTATAGTCCATGTATAAGGTGTCCTTCATGTTTATTATGCAGACCCATAGACCTCCATGTATCATGCAGCCAGCACCCCCAGGCTTTCATGTATCATGCAGCCAGTCCCACCAGGGCCTCCATGTGTCATGCAGCCAGCCCCACCAGGTGTCATACAGCCAGGCCCCCCAGGGCCTCTATGTGTCATGCAGCCAGCAAAATAAAAAAAACAAGTACCTCTCTTCTCCTTCCGACCCCTGCGACCGCAGTAGTTACGCCCCTGCCCCCATATGTCACACACCCTGCTCCCCATACAGCCTGCACTTCCCCATATCACACACCTCCTGCACCACATATCTCACCCTGCCTGTACCCCAACTTACCCCTCTCAAATACTCTGCACCCCTTCACATCCTTCTGTCACAGTCTGCAGCCCTCATATCCCACTCACCCTGCAGCCCCCCCTCTCCCCTCCCCTCCCCTCCCCCTCATGTTCCCTCTTTTCTCATTACCAGGCATGTGTCCAAAGTATCTTCTCCTGCTTTCTGCCCAGCAATCCTGTGTCTCCTCCCACACAGTCACAAGGGCATGACATCATTGCAGGTCCTGGGATGGATTACGTCTGCCGTGCAGGAGCGCTTCTGCTCTGCTGCAGGTCAGACACGCATGGTGGGCCTCTCCAGGTCAGGGGCCCCTCTGCCCCCTGCTGACACCGGGCCCCCTGACTCATAGGCCGGCCCCCCAACGGTCGCACAGTTGGCCACTACACAGCGGCACTACACATAGGGGCCCGGCAGCCGGCTCTGCAGAGCGGCTGCCGGGCCCCTATAACCCTGCGGGCCCGTTCGCAGTGGCGACCTCTGCGACCATGGTCGTTACGCCCCTGGACACCATATACAACACAATCCACTAGACTTAGACCAATAATACTAAATAAAAGAGACAAACACTTGTACACAAACTAATTTTTTATGGCCTCCAAAAAGCCCTGTGTTATTGCCTCAGGGCAAGCATTGTATTAGTGGGTCCACTGGACTGAAGGTACCGTTCACTTGCCTTTGGAAGCGAACTGGACCAGACGCCGAGTCTTCACTACTACCCCCAAAGGTATTAGGAGGTACACATGCTGGTAAGCAGCTGGCAGAGGGCAGCCCCAAAGGATCTGCGATACCCCGACAGCTGGCAACACGTACACAGTACAGTCTCTGGAAAAAGCGGCCACAGCAGCAGGCAGAGTAGTGGATCCGCCTGGGATATATGGATGGATGGATGCAGCAGCTGGCGTGGATACTTGTGGCAGCTTGTATTGTGGTGGCAGACAGACAACATAGGTGATCGTAGCAGTAGCAGCAGATAAGGAATACACTGCAACAGAGGTACAAGTCAGTGGCAGGAAGAAACACAATATCAGCAGCATCAGCACTGAGGACCTGAGAACTGGCAACGTAACTCATTGACCAAGCACTACCCTTAGGGGAAAGGATCTTTAACTACCTGCAACCTCTCAGCTGACCTGAGAGGCACTTCTGGGTCAGGGTACACTGGCGCTTTAAGAAAATGGGCATGGCCACGAGTGCACCCTTTGATAAGAACTAGATATGAGCGAGTCTTAGGGCTGGTTCACACTAAGCGAGAGCGACAACGAGGTCACTGTTACGTCACCATTTTCTGTGACGTAACAGCGACCTTGTAAGTCGCTGTTATGATCGCTGCTTAGCTGTCAAACACAGCGACGTAGCAGCGATCATAACCGCGAGAGCAGGGAGCCGCGCACACTGCTTAGCGCTGGCTCCTTGCTCTCCTAGCTACAGTACACATCGGGTTAATTAACCCGATGTGTACTGCAGCTACATGTGCAGAGAGCAGGGAGCCGTGCACACTGCTTAGCGCTGGCTCCCTGCTCTCCTAGCTACAGTACACATCGGGTTAATTAACCCGATGTGTACTGCAGCTACATGTGCAGAGAGCCGGAGCCGGCAGCACAGGCAGTGTGAGAGCTGCGGAGGCTGGTAACTAAGGTAAATATCGGGTAATCACCTTGGTTACCCGATGTTTACCCTGGTTACAGCTTACCACAGCTGCCAGATGCCGGCTCCTGCTCCCTGCTCGCTTCATTTCGTCGCTCTCTCGCTGTCACACACAGCGATCTGTGTGTCACAGCGGGAGAGCGCCTTTGAAGAAAACGAACCAGGGCTGTGTGTAACGAGCAGCGATCTCGCAGCAGGGGCCAGATCGCTGCTCAGTGTCACACACAGCGAGATCGCTAATGAGGTCACTGTTGCGTCACCAAAACCGTGCCGTAGCAGCGATTTCGGTAGCGATCTCGCTATGTGTGAAGCACCCCTTAGGCTTAGGGCTCCGGCTTTGAAAATGATGTGAAAATCAGCTAGGTGAGTATTGTGCTGTGCTTGTGTCTGCAAGCTGCCCTGCATTGTGCGCTGCAGGTACTGTTTCTTCGTCTCAAATTAGGCTTACATTCAGCGTACTAAGATGTGTAGTTCACGGATAAAATTAAAAAAATAAAAAATAACACCGCCCACACACCTCCAGAAGTATTTTGCTATAGGCCAAAAGCAAAATATTTCCAAAGGTGTGTGGGCGATGTAATATATTTTTCTTTTTTAAATTCTCCATGATCTACACATTTTAGTACGCTGACTATAAGCTTAATTTGAGCCAAAGAAACAGTACCCGCAGCGCGCACAAAGCAGGTAGTCATGCAGACACGAGCACAGTGTGATACTCACCTGGCTGATTTTTCCAAACCCTAACCCCAAGCCTAAGGTTCGCTCATCTCTAGCCAGAACCAGGAAGTCTGTGTTGTGCACACAGACTCCGGGAGGCAGCTGCATGGACTGGGGTCTGGGCAGCCACAGCAGAAACTTCAGGCAGGTGAGGGAACCGATGTCCCCGCCAGGGAAAGGGGGGCAGGACAGCATGGGGACGCTGGTATAGGCATTACCCCTGATCTCAACATCATTAAGTCTGTCTGGGATTACATGAAGAGACAGTAAGAATTGTGTAAGCCCATTTCCACAGTGATTCTGTGGTTAGTTCTCCAAAATAGAACAAGTCTCCATAAAATCCGTCTTTATTTAGAAGTTCATAAAAATAGGGCTTTCATTCCATAAAAACAGGAAAACCCAATAATAAGAGGAAAATCCTTCACCTGCAAACAAACTCGAGGGGCAATAGCCGTGGGTGAGGTACTTGTCTTTTACATCCTGACTCCTTGCATAAAGGTGGAAGTCCTGTCTAGATGTGTGGACTTGAGCTATGGAGGCACTAAGCCCTTGCAAGTCGCATGATTCCGGTGAGTTAAGCTGACTAGTACCAGATGCTGAACAGTTGAATGACAGAAATCATCACTCGAAAAAAAAAAACGTTTTACTAAAAAAGTGATTATACTGTACAGGTGATAGAGGATACACAGCTTAAAAATTGTTTCTTTCATAATAGAAAGTATTTCCACACAGTCTCAATTCCTTCTCTCTTAACTTGCTTACACTCTGTTTCCACTGGTTCAACAGCATTCACCACGACCCAGCTCAATACAGTTAGCGAGATTCCTATTCTCTGTTCATGGTTCAGCATCTTTTTCCCAATTAAAGGAACTAGTTTGCCAATATAGATGGTACTTAACTTCTGTTCTTTTGGTCTTTTGGATGTCCCACCCAGGACATTCTCTTCATTTCATGCTCCCTGTTCTATCTTGGTCTGTTACCTGAGCCTGACCCAGGACCCATTTCCAGCTGACCACTCCGTCCTTCCATCCTCTCTACTGAGGATCGCGCTATCCTCTGTCTCGGTCTCCACTCACATCAGGGATACCACTTCATGCAGCTCTGCTCGTTAGTCAGACCTTCGGACCACTTCTACTGCATGATGGGGCCTATCTAATCTCTTGATAGGAAACTGTCTCTATCCTATCACTTAAGCCCCTCCCACTCTGGGCTACTCCCAACATTAACTCTAACTCTCCTTACTGTCAGGGTAAAATACAATTTTATCATTAATAAAGCATGTCACATGCACATTACACATCATACTAATACTTGTCTCTTCAAGGGGCAACCTGGGCGGTATATCCATTTCCTTACACATTCATTTTACATTAGTTAATTGATCAAAATAAACTATTAATACTTCTGTTTAAAGAAGTTTTAAGAATTCTTATTTTTCCACACCTGCCTAAAACGTTTGCATAGTACTGTATTTAAAATGGGTATAAACCCTTTAACATATATTTGTGTATATTTCCACTTTGATATGTTTTTTTTTTTCCATTTGGCCCCCAAAAATATTAAAATGAAGATCTCCCATTCTTAAAGGCAGCTGGGTGTACAAGGTGATTTCAGTAGAACTTAGTATAAGCGTGCCTGTATGTGCAGCTGCCCAAAAAGACAAGACTGCACCTGCTGTAACAGTTTCCTGTTCTCCTGTACATCCTGCAGCAATCTATATAGTACAGCCCTGTCATCTTGTATAAGTTATGTATATGTTGCCACTTGCTATTTTCACCTATTTCTTGTTCGTTTAAAAGCTGTTCCACATCTATAATATTAGCGCTTTCTCCAGTTAATTTCTCCAGGTACACAATCCAATAACAGATAAGAGAATACTCTGAATGCACATTGGCACTTATGTGTGTATATTTATACTCTACAAACATTGGGAAACCACATTATTGTTCATCAGCATTGAGGTTTATTGAAGTTTAAAATCTCGCTATAATTATGGATTTCTATTAACCCTCAAGAAAAACATTTATATAGTTTATCAGACTCATCATTCTACAAATCTTCTTTCTTTTGATTAAGAAAATTTGAAAACTGTTTTTCCCAAAGGTGACTTTATTGTTGAAGTCATTAAGTTCGAGAGCAAAGAAGATAAAAGTTTTTGTTAATAAAGCCACACAAATTTCAATTATCTATTATTTACATATAATAGGCTTCTTAAGTTGCCAATGTTGAATCATAATTGTATTTCCTTTAATTACTTAATTATAATTAAATCAAAGGACACGGGGTTAGCAGTATTATCACTGCAAGCTTTTGATCCTTTAAACGTACACAATTAGCCAATGGGATCAAATGTATCTATGGGGACTGACGCTTTGAAGTCAGAGCGAATAAAGGATGAATGCAAAATAAAAAGATATGTGTAATAATTTAGCTATGCATGGCAAGGTAACCATTGTGATGTATTCTAATGGCAATGATTATTATTTTATAAGATTTCAAGATATAATGGGATTCAACCGAAAAATGTACATATAAATCATAGTAAGACAGTGACCTCATGTGGAAAGTAGGATTTACAGCAACCTCATCTTGGATAAAAATATTTTAAGGTTGAAATCGCACATGCAGTTTTGCTGCAGCTTTTCAGCTTTTCAAGCCAAAGCCAGAAATTAATCAAGCTGAAAGTATAAAAGAAGTTTTTGTATTATGTTTCTCATTTATTTTTTATTCAGTATTGGTTTTAATTGCTTTAAGGTTCCATGAATGAAGGTGAATACATACATTGCTTATTTTTCTGCAAAAAATTTTGTTAAAGGAAAGGAACCTCTCACCAGGATTTTCCCTTATAATCTAAGGTTACCATCAGCAAACCCCTTATATACAATATTCTAGAATACTGTATCCCCAGGGGGCTCTGTATAAGGTAAAAAACACCTTTTATTATACCCACCTGTGGGGCGGTCAGGTCCAATGGGCGAAAATATCTCTCTCTCTCAAAGAATATCATCTTTAGTTCTCATGTCTCAGTGCAGGCCTGCACAACATAAGGCCCTTCAAAGGGTTTACTGCGGATTTCTTCCTATGTCCAAATGTACGTGTGTTCTTCAGACTTGAATACATTTGAACATTGTGGTGCCTGGACTGGGGCAGAGCAGAAGAGAGCCCATCATCCCTAGCCCAGAGGTGTAGCAGCGTGATGAGGTCAGAATGCTGATCATGACATCATGTACCGCCCTGAGAGGGGCCCGGCCGCTTCCTCCGCTTGCTCAGGCCGAGCTGCTCGAGGTCCGGGCTTGGGTTGTCGGTGGCACGAGCGCCTCCGGACCGGGGGCCACGTCGCTCTTGTTAAAGGGGAGGTGGTTGGGGGGTGGTGGTCATGTAACGGGTCGTGACGCCACCCACGGGTCATGGTGACGGGGGATGCACCACCGCTGCGGCTGAAGTGATGGCGGGCTCGTCCGGGATCGGTGTTGCAGCCGCAGCCGAGATGTTAGCCCCTCCGAGGGTAGGGGCGGTGTGTCCCGGGGCCCGGTGGGGGACTGAAGGGATTTGATGCTGTTATCGGGGTGCAGGGTGCTGTGCCGCGGTGTAGTGTGTCGTGCCCGGATGGCACTGGTGTACTCACAATTAATTCACACTGAGTCACTGGTAAACCAAAGTTCGGGTATGGTCGGTCCCCGGGGCCGGCTGCTGATGTCCCTCTGCGGGGTTGATGGTGGCCCCTTTTCCCGTGCACCTATAGATGTTGTGTTTCGACTCCCCTGCCTGAGCAGTGGTAGCCCGCTCCCCGGTGTTGAGCTGCCGGAGGAGCCCTCGGTTGCCCGCAGGCGCTGGCCCGTCAGGTGCTTGGCCCTTGGCGGTGGCGCTCACCCGGTCTCGGTGGGCTTTTGCCTTCTTTCGGGACTTTGGTTGTGGATGAACACATGAGGTCCAGCCAGCAATCAGTCAATTTGCCTATACTCAGTGGCTTCTAAGCTAGGACGGGGTCTGAGTACCCTTCCTTTTGGTGCTCCGGTACACGTTTGACTCCCCGGTTCGGGAACGGCGGGCCGCAACCCAGGCCCGGTCCGTACGGTTCCGCCGGTTGCTGTACGGGTACTCCTGCAGACGGCCACCACTGTCTGCCTGCCTGACGTTTTCCAAGGGGCCCAGGCTCCTACCCTGGTCCCTGACAGCTCTGCTCCTCTACTACTTTCACTCTCCAAAACTGGTCTGTCTGAACTTCCTGCCCTAGGACAGTAGTCTCCTCGGTGGGCGTGCCTTTCTGCCTGACTCCGCCCACCTGGTGTGCTCTACTAGCCCTGGGGGAGGCATCAGGTCTCCCTTTCAGGTGACATGTGTGTGACCTCACAGGGGGTGGGGGTGAGTGTGTATGTGGTAGATGTAATTACCTGTGACCCCTGGGGTCCAGGGCGTCACAATCACACTGCTGTTGGCAACTCAGCATTAAAGCACCGCAGAGGCAGTGGAGATGGCGTGGGCAATAGATGAGCTCCATCATCTCCATAAAGCTTCTAGACAAACACTCACCTTGTAAATTAAGTGGGCTTCCTTACTACAAATATGCAAAACATCTAGACATTAACTGTGTTTTAGGCACATTGTGGGGCTCAGAAGCGGAGGGGAACAAACAGGATGATAATTGTTTAATGTAGACCTGTTGCAGTGCATAGTGAAATGGCCGTCATCCTGTTTGTTCTCTGCTTCTCTCCCACATTGAATGTAATGCCACAATAACATTTTCCTACTGTATGGTGAGTGCAGCTATATTTTTATATTTTTTTTATCTTTCTACTGACAGTCATGTGAGTTCTTGTTTTTTGCGGGATCAGTTGAATTTTTTATTGGTACCATTTTGGGCCAGATAATATATTTTGGTCACTTTCTATTCCGCTTTTTGTGGGGCAGAATCAAGAAGAAACAGTAATTTAGCAATCTTTTTTTTTTCTTTACACCATTCACAGTGTCAGAAATGTGTCTTACAATTTTATTCTTCAGGTCAGTATGATTACAGCGATAACACATTCATATAGTTTTTTATGTTTTGCTGCTTTTACACCATAAAAACAATTTTATAGGAAAATAAATGATTGTGCATTGCTGTATTCTGAGAGCTATGGCTTTTTTTTATTTTTTCACTGATGGAGCTGTATGGTGGCTTGTTTTTTGCAGAACAAGATTACGTTTTCAACTGTACTATTTTTATTTATACAAGGCCTTTTTTTCTCAAATCAAATTTTATTAAGAAATCAAAGATATTAAGTAAGACACAGTTACAGTGTGCTGTCAAATATACAAACACTAAACCAAATGTAGATGGATAACATCTCCGCTACTAATATACTAATCATGCGACACTGTTTAACCCAATATAAAGTTTAAGTTGGTATTAAAGGAAGGTAAATGAAAAGGAAAGAGGGTTAAGGTGGTGTCACACACAGCGACGACGACAACGACGTCGCTGCTACGTCACCATTTTCTGTGACGTTGCAGCGACGTCCCGTCGCTGTCACTGTGTGTGACATCCAGCAACGAGCTGGCCCCTGCTGTGAGGTCGTTGCTCGTTGCTGAATGTCCTGCTTCATTTTTTCGTCGTCGCTCTCCCGCTGTGAAGCACACATCACTGTGTGTGACAGTGAGAGAGTGACGAAATGAAGCGAGCAGGGAGCAGGAGCCGGCATCTGGCAGCTGTGGAAAGCTGTAACCACTGTAAACATCGGGTAACCAAGGGAAGACCTTTCCCTGGTTACCCGATATTTACCTTCGTTACCAGCCTCCGCCGCTCTTGCTGCCAGTGCCGGCTCCTGCTCCTTGCACATGTAGCTGCAGTACGCATCGGGTAATTAACCCTATGTGTACTGTAGCTAGGAGAGCAAGGAGCCAGCGCTAAGCAGTGTGCGCGGCTCCCAGCTCTCTGCACATGTAGCGACGTTATGATCGCTGCTTCGGCTGCTGTGTTTGACACCTAAGCAGCGATCATAACAGCGACTTACAAGGTCGCTGCTACGTCACAGAAAATGGTGACGTAACAGCGACGTCGTTGTCGCTGTCGTTTAGTGTGACCCCAGCTTTAGAGGGGAAGAAAAGGTGGGCAGTAGCAAAGAGGGGTGATAAGGGGAGAGAGAAAAGATAAGAGTGAGAATAAGGGAACAGTCACACTTTAGCGATGCTCCAGCGATGCTCCAGCGATCCCACCAGCGATCTGAACTGGTCAGGATCGCTGGTGCGTCGTTACATGGTCGCTGGTGAGCTGTCAATCAGGCAGCTCTCACCAGTGACCAGCACCCAGCCACCAGTGACGCGTGGAAGCGATGCTGCGTTTGGTAACTAAGGTAAATATCGGGTAACCAAGCTTGGTTACCCGATATTTACCTTGGTTACCAGCGTACACCGCTTGGCGCTGGCTCCCTGTACTCGTAGCCAGAGTACACATTGGGTTAATAAGCAAACCGCTTTGCTTATTTACCCGATGTCTACTCTGGCTACGTGTGCAGGGAGCCGGCACTGACAGCCTGAGAGCGGCGGACGGTAGTAACCAAGGTAAATATCGGGTAACCAAGCACAGCGTTTTGCTTGGTTACCCGATATTTACCTTGGTTACCAGCGTCAGCAGCTTCCAGATGCCGGCTCCCTGCACATTCAGATCATTGCTCTCTTGCTGTCAAACACAGCGATGTGTGCTTCACAGCGGGAGAGCAACGTCCAAAAAATGAACCAGCACTGTGTGTAACGAGCAGCGATCTCACAGCAGGGCCCAGATCGCTGATCAGTGTCACACACAGCGAGATCGCTAATGAGGTCACTGGTGCGTCACAAAAACCGTGACTCAGCAGCGATCTCGCTATGTGAGAAGTACCCCTAAGGAGGAAAAAGATGTTGGGTGGGGGAGCTCTAGGGTGGTTGGTCACACCTCTTCTCTATCACCTGTGTTTCAAAAGCTAAACTGATTGTGTATTAAGGGATAGTAATAATTTTGTACTGTATTTTATCCACAACACAAGGTCTGGTGAATCCCTAAACATAATCCATGGTGCCTGTTCTGCCATGTATGGCAACCTGATAATCTCATTCATTGCAATTTCTGTTACAACCCTTAGAGGTCGTTGTTACCCTTTGTAGTGTTGAGTTTTTCTTTAAAGTGATTTTCCACATTTTTCATGTTGTTCAATCTGTCGCCAGCATGTTAAAGAGCACAATGAGCTGAGAAGATTGACATATAATTTTATGGGTCCAATGGGCGATCCTTCTCACAGACTGAATAGGACCGCCCACTGCGAGAATTAAAGTGAAAAAATACAGCTTCTACTTAATCTTTTCCCATAAAATATATCAATCTGTTCAGCTCATCTTGATCTACAGCATGGTGCCTGCAGATTGGATAGCACGTATAAAGTGACAGGTTCCCTTTAAGCCCCGAGTGTTCCTCCTTAAGTTCAAATTTGTTAGTTGACTCCACAGAATGATAGCTACAATCTAGCAAAACTGTCCAGTTAATCACTACTTTTTAAATGTGAACCTCCGTAAAGTGATTTTCCACATTTTTCATGCTGTCCTCTAAACATTGTATGTAAATATTCTATGTACACATTCTATGTAAGCATTCTATGTCCACATTCTATGTAAATATTCTATTTAAATAATCTATGAAAACATTCTATGTACACATTCTATGTACACATTCTATTCTATGTAACATTCTACATTCTATGTAAACATTCTATGTACACATTCTATGTAAACATTCTATGTACACATTCTATGTAAACATTCTATGTATATATTCTATGTACACATTCTATGTAAATATTCTATGTAAACATTCTATGTACACATTCTATGTAAATATTCTATGTACACATTTTATGTAAACATTCTATGTAAATATTCTATTTAAACATTCTATGTAAACATTCTATGTACACATTCTATGTAAACATTCTATGTAAACATTCTATGTACGCATTATATGTACAAATTCTATGTAAACATTCTATGTACACATTCTATGTACAGTCTATGTACACATTCTATGTACGCATTCCATGTACACATTCCATGTAAACATTCCATGTACAGATTCCATGTACACATTCTATGTAAATATTCTATGTATACATTCTATGTAAACATTTTATGTAAACATTCTATGTAAATATTCTATTTAAAAGTTCTATGTACACATTCTATGTAAATATTCTATGTACGCATTATATGTACACATTCTATGTATACATTCCATGTAAACATTCCATGTACAGATTCCATGTACACATTCTATGTAAATATTCTATGTATACATTCTATGTAAACATTTTATGTAAACATTCTATGTAAATATTCTATTTAAACATTCTATGTACACATTCTATGTAAATATTCTATGTACGCATTATATGTACACATTCTATGTATACATTCTATGTAAACATTCTATGAACACATTCTATGTAAGCATTCTACATTCTATGTACACATTCTATGTACACATTCTATATAAATATTCTATGTACACATTCCATGAATGTGTACATAGAATGTGTACATAGAATGTGTACATAGCATGTTTACATAGAATGTGTACATAGAATGTGTACATAGAATATTTTCTCAGCATGTTTACATAGGATGTTTACATAGAATGTGTAAATAGAATGTTTACATAAAATGTGTACATAGAATGTGTACATACAATGTAAATATTCTATGTAAACATTCTATGTACACATTTTATGTACACATTCCATATAATTATTCTATGTACACATTTTATGTACACATTCTATGTAAATATTCTATGTAAACATTCTATGTAAACATTTTATGTACACATTCTATGTAAACATCCTATGTAAACATTCTATGTAAACATGCTGAGAAAATATTTTATGTACACATTCTATGTACACATTCTATGTAAACATTCCATGTAAATATTCTATGTACACATTCTATATAAATATTCTATGTAAACATTCTACATAAATATTCTATGTACACATTCTATGTAAACATTCTATGTACACATTCTATGTAAACATTCTATGTAAACATGCTATGTACACATTCTATATAAACATTCTATGTAAACATTCTATGTAAACATTCTATGTACACATTCTACGTAAATATTCTATGTAACATTCCACATGAATATTGTATGTAAACATTCTATGTACACATTCTAAGTACACATTCTAAGTACACATTCTACATTCTATGTACACATTCTACATTCTATGTAAACATTCTATGTAAACATTCTATGTAACATTCTACATTCTACGTAAACATTCTATGTACACATTCTATGTAAATATTCTATGTACACATTCTATGTAAACATGCTATGTAAACATTCTATGTAACATTCTACATTCTACGTAAACATTCTATGTACACATTCTATGTAAATATTCTATGTACACATTCTATGTACACATTCTATGTAAATATTCTATGTACACATTCTATGTACAGATTCTATGTACACATTCTATGTACACATTCTATGTAAACATCCTATGTAAACATCCTATGTACACATCCTCTGTAAGCATTCTATGTACACATTCTATGTAACATTCTACATTCTATGTAAACATTCTATGTACACATTCTATGTACACATTCCATGTACACATTCTATGTAAATATTCTATGTACACATTCTATGTAAATATTCTATGTAAATATTCCATGTACACATTCTCTGTACACATTCTATGTACACATTCTACGTACACATTCTACGTACACATTCTACGTACACATTATATGTACACATTCTATGTACACATTCTATATAAATATTCTATGTAAAAATTCTATGTACACATTCTACAATATATGTAAACATTCTATGTACACATTCTATGTAAATATTCCATGTACACATTCTCTGTACACATTCTCTGTACACATTCTATATAAATATTCTTAGTAAACATTTTATGTACACATTCTACATTATATGTAAACATTCCATGTACACATTCCATGTACACATTCTCTGTACACATTCTCTGTACACATTCTATGTAAATATTCTATGTACACATTCTATGTAAATATTCTATGTAAACATTCTATGTACACATTCTACATTATACAGTGCCTACAAGTAGTATTAAACCCCCTGCAGATTTAGCAGGTTTGATAAGATGCAAATAAGTTAGAGCCTGCAAACTTCAAACAAGAGCAGGATTTATTAACAGATGCATAAATTTTACAAACCAACAAGTTATGTTGCTCAGTTAAATTTTAATAAATTTTCAACATAAAAGTGTGGGTCAATTATTATTCAACCCCTAGGTTTAATATTTTGTGGAATAACCCTTTTTTGCAATTACAGCTAATAATCGTCTTTTATAAGACCTGATCAGGCCGGCACAGGTCTCTGGAGTTATCTTGGCCCACTCCTCCATGCAGATCTTCTCCAAGTTATCTAGGTTCTTTGGGTGTCTCATGTGGACTTTAATCTTTAGCTCCTTCCACAAGTTTTCAATTGGGTTAAGGTCAGGAGACTGACTAGGCCACTGCAACACCTTGATTTTTTTCCCTCTTGAACCAGGCCTTGGTTTTCTTGGCTGTGTGCTTTGGGTCGTTTTCTTGTTGGAAGATGAAATGACGACCCATCTTAAGATCCTTGATGGAGGAGCGGAGGTTCTTGGCCAAAATCTCCAGGTAGGCCGTGCTATCCATCTTCCCATGGATGCGGACCAGATGGCCAGGCCCCTTGGCTGAGAAACAGCCCCACAGCATGATGCTGCCACCACCATGCTTGACTCTAGGGAAGGTATTCTTGGGGTCGTATGCAGTGCCATCCAGTCTCCAAACGTCACGTGTGTGGTTGGCACCAAAGATCTCGATCTTGGTCTCATCAGACCAGAGAACCTTGAACCAGCCTGTCTCAGAGTCCTCCAAGTGATCATGAGCAAACTGTAGACAAGCCTTGACATGACGCTTTGAAAGTAAAGGTACCTTACGGGTTCGTCTGGAATGGAGACCATTGCGGTGGAGTACGTTACTTATGGTATTTACTGAAACCAATGTCCCCACTGCCATGAGATCTTCCCGGAGCTCCTTCCTTGTTGTCCTTGGGTTAGCCTTGACTCTTCGGACAAGCCTGGCTTCGGCACAGGTGGAAACCTTCAAAGGCTGTCCAGGCCGTAGAAGGCTAACTGTAGTTCCATAAGCCTTCCACTTCCGGATGATGCTCCCAACAGTGGAGACAGGTAGGCCCAACTCCTTGGAAAGGGTTTTGTACCCCTTGCCAGCCTTGTGACCCTCCACGATCTTGTCTCTGATGGCCTTGGAATGCTCCTTTGTCTTTCCCATGTTGACCAAGTATGAGTGCTGTTCACAAGATTGGGGAGGGTCTTGATTAGTCAGAAAAGGCTGGAAAAAGAGATAATTAATCCAAACATGTGAAGCTCATTGTTCTTTGTGCCTGAAATACTTCTTAATAATTTAGGGGAACCAAACAGAATTCTTGTGGTTTGAGGGGTTGAATAATAAATGACCCTCTGAATAAACTTTTCACAATTTAAAAAAAAAATAAAAAAAGAAATAACATTCTTTTTTGCTGCAGTGCATTTCACACTTCGAGGCTGATCTACAGTCCAAATGTCACAATGCCAAGTTAATTCCGAATGTGTAAACCTGCTAAATCTGCAGGGGGTTAAATACTACTTGTAGGCACTGTATGTAAACATTCTATGTACACATTCTATGTACACATTCTATGCACACATTCTAGGTACACATTCTATGTAAACATTCTATGAACACATTCTATGTAAACATTCTATGCACACATTCTAGGTACACATTCTATGTACACATTCCATGTACACATTCTATGTAAACATTCTATGTACACATTCTATGCACACATTCTATGCACACATTCTATGTAAACATTCTTTGCACACATTCTAGGTACACATTCTATGTAAACATTCTATGCACACATTCTATGCACACATTCTATGTACACATTCTATGTACACATTCTATGTAAATATTCTATGTAACATTCTATGTAAATATTCTATGTAACATTCTATGTAAACATTCTATGTACGCATTCTATGTACACATTCTATGTAAACATTTTATGTACACATTCTACGTAAAAATTCTATGTACACATTCTATGTAAAAATTCTATGTACACATTCTACGTAAATATTCTATGTAACATTCTATGTAAATATTCTATGTAACATTTTATGTACACATTCCATGTACACATTCCATGTACACATTCTATATAATTATTCTATGTAAACATTCTATGTACACATAGAATGTGTACATAGAATGTAGAATGTTACATAGAATAGAATGTGTACATAGAATGTGTACATAGAATGTGTACATAGAATGTCAACATAGAATGTGTACATAGAATATTTACCTAGAATGTGTACATAGAATGTGTACATAGCATGTTTACAAAGAATGCGTACATAGAATGTGTACATAGAATATTTTCTCAGCATGTTTACATAGGATGTTTACATAGAATGTGTACATAGAATGTTTACATAAAATGTGTACATAGAATATTTACATTGTATGCACACATTCTATGTAAACATTCTATGTACACATTTTATGTACACATTCTATGTAAACATTCCATGTAAACATTCCATGTACACATTCCATGTACACATTCCATATAATTATTCTATGTACACATTTTATGTACACATTCTATGTACACATTTTATGTAACTATTCTATGTAAACATTCTATGTACACATTCTATGTAAACATCCTATGTAAACATTCTATGTAAACATGCTGAGAAAATATTTTATGTACACATTCTATGTACACATTATATGTAAACATTCTATGTACACATTCTAAGTACACATCCTAAGTACACATCCTAAGTACACATTCTACATTCTATGTACACATTCTACATGCTATGTAAACATTCTATGTACACATTCTATATAAACATGCTATGTACACATTCTATGTAAACATTCTATGTAAACATGCTATGTAAACATTCTATGTAACATTCTACATTCTATGTAAACATTCTATGTACACATTCTATGGAAATATTCTATATAAACATTCTATGTACACATTCTATGTAAATATTCTATGTACACATTCTATGTACAGATTCTATGTACACATTCTATGTACACATTCTATGTAAACATCCTATGTAAACATTCTATGTAAACATTCTATGTAAACATGCTCTGTAAGCATTCTATGTACACATGCTATGTAACATTCTACATTCTATGTAAACATTTCATGTACACATTCTATGTAAATATTCTATGTACACATTCTATGTAAATATTCTATGTAAACATTCTATGTACACATTCTATGTAAACATTCTATGTAAACATCCTATGTAAACATGCTATGTAAACATTCTATGTACACATTCTATGTAACATTCTACATTCTATTTAAACATTCTATGTACACATTCTATGTACACATTCTATGTAAACATTCAATGTAAATATTCTATGTACACATTTTATGTAAACTTTCTATGTACACATTCTATGTACACATTCTATGTAAACATTCTATGTAAACATGCTATGTAAACATGATATGTACACATTCTATGTAAACATCATATGTAAACATGCTATGTAAACATTATATGTACACATTCTATGTAACATTCTACATTCTATGTAAATATTCTATGTAAATATTCCATGTACACATTCTATGCACACATTCTCTGTACACATTCTATGTAAGTATTCTATGTACACAATCTATGTACACATTCTATGTACACATTCTATATAAATATTCTATGTACACATGCTATGTACACATTCTATGTAAACATCCTATGTAAACATGCTACGTAAACATTCTATGTAACATTCTACATTATATGTAAACATTCTCTGTAGACATTCAATGTACACATTCTATGTAAATATTCTATGTAAATATTCCATGTACACATTCTATGCACACATTCTCTGTACACATTCTATGTAAGTATTCTATGTACAAATTCTATGTACACATTCCATGTACACATTCTACGTACACATTCTACGTAGACATTCTACGTACACATTCCATGTACACGCTCTCTGTACACATTCTCTGTACACATTCTATATAAATATTCTATGTACACATTCTATGTACACATTGTATGTAAACATGCTATGTACACATTCTATGTAAACATCATATGTAAACATGTTCTGTAAACATTCTATGTACACATTCTATATACACATTCTATGTAAACATTCTATGTAAATATTCCATGTACACATTCTACGTACACATTCTATGTAAATATTCTATGTACACATTCTATGTAAATATTCTATGTAAACATTCTATGTACACATTCTATGTTCACATTCTATGCACACATTCTATGTAAATATTCTATGTAAATAGTCCATGTACACATTCTATGCACACATTCTCTGTACACATTCTATGTAAGTATTCTATGTACACATTCTAATTACACATTCTATGTACACATTCTATATAAATATTCTATGTAAATATTCTATGTACACATTCTACATTATATGTAAACATTCTATGTACAAATTCTATGTACACATTCCATGTACACATTCTACGTACAAATTCCATGTACACATTCTATGTACACATTCTCTGTACACATTCTATATAAATATTCTATGTAAACATTCTACGTAAATATTCTATGTAACATTCTACATAAATATTCTATGTACACATTCTATGTACACAATCTATGTAAACATGCTATGTACACATTATATGTAAACATCCTATGTAAACATTCTATGCAAACATGCTCTGTAAAGATTCTATGTACACATTCTATGTAATATTTTACATTCTATGTAAACATTCTATGTACACATTCTATGTACACAATCTATGTAAATATTCCATGTACACATTCTATGTACACATTCTATGTAAACATTCTATAAAAATATTCTATGTAACATTCTATGTACACATTCTATGTACCATTCTACATTCTATGTAAACATTCTACGTACACATTCTATGTACACATTCTATGTAAAAATTCAATGTAAATATTCTATTTACACATTCTATGTAAACTTTCTATGTACACATTCTATGTACACATTCTATGTAAACATGCTATGTAAACATGCTATGTACATATTCTATGTAAACATCCTATGTAAACATGCTATGTAAACATTCTATGTACACATTGTATGTAACATTATATGTAAACATTCTATGTACACAATCTATGCACACATTCTATGTAAATATTCCATGTACACATTCTATGTACACATTCTATTTAAACATCCTATGTAAACATTCTATGTAAGCATGCTGAGAAAATATTTTATGTACACATTCTATGTACACATTCTATGTAAATATTCTATGTAAACATGCTATGTACACATTCTATGTAAATATACTATGTAAACATTCTATGTACACATTCTATGTAAACATTCTATGTAACATTCTACATAAATATTCTATGTAAACATTCTATGTACACATTCTAAGTACACATTCTAAGTACACATTCTACATTCTAGGTACACATTCTATGTACACATTCTACATTCTATGTACACATTCTATGTACACATTCTACATTCTATGTAAACATTCTATGTACACATTCTATATAAACATGCTATGTACACATTCTATGTAAACATGCTATGTAAACATTCTAAGTAACATTCTATGTAAACATTCTATGTACACATTCTATGTAAATATTCTATGTACACATTCTATGTAAATATTCTATGTACACATTCTATGTACACATTCTATGTAAACATCCTATGTAAACATTCTATGTAAACATTCTAAGTAAACATGCTCTGTAAGCACTCTATGTACACATTCTATGTAACATTCTACATTCTATGTAAACATTCCATGTACACATTCTATGTAAACATTCTATGTACACATTCTATGTAAACATCCTATGTAAACATTCTATGTACACATTCTATGTAAATATTCTATGTAAATATTCTATGTACACATTCTGTACACATTCTATATAAATATTCTATGTAAACATTCTATGTACACATTCTATGCACACATTCTATGTACACATTCTATGCACACATTCTATGTAAACATTCTATGCACACATTCTATGTACACATTCTATATAAATATTCTACATAAATATTCTATGTACACATTCTATGTAAACATGCTATGTACACATTCTATGTAAACATCCTATGTAAACATTATATGTAAACATGCTCTGTAAACATTCTATGTACACATTCTATATACACATTCTATGTAAACATTCTATGTAAATATTCCATGTACACATTCTACGTACACATTCTATGTAAATAATCTATGTACACATTCTATGTAAATATTCTATGTAAACATTCTATGTACACATTCTATGTAAACATTCTATGTAAACATCCTATGTAAACATGCTATGTAAACATTCTATGTACACATTCTATGTAACATTCTACATTCTATTTAAACATTCTATGTACACATTCTATGTACACATTCTATGTAAACATTCAATGTAAATATTCTATGTACACATTCTATGTACACATTCTATGTAGACTTTCTATGTACACATTCTATGTACACATTCTTTGTAAACATGCTACGTAAACATGCTATGTACACATTCTATGTAAATATCCTAGGTAAACATGCTATGTAAACATTATATGTACACATTCTATGTAACATTCTACATTATATGTAAACATTCTCTGTACACATTCTCTGTACACATTCTATGTACACATTCTATGTACACATTCCATGTAAATATTCTATGTAAATATTCCATGTACACATTCTATGCACACATTCTCTGTACACATTCTATGTAAGTATTCTATGTACACATTCTATGTACGCATTCTATGTACACATTCTATATAAATATTCTATGTAAACATGCTATGTACACATTCTATGTAAACATCCTATGTAAACATGCTATGTAAACATTATATGTACACATTCTATGTAACATTCTATGTAACATTCTACATTATATGTAAACATTCTCTGTACACATTCTCTGTACACATTCTATGTACACATTCTATGTACACATTCTATGTAAATATTCTATGTAAATATTCCGTGTACACATTCTATGCACACATTCTCTGTACACATTCTATGTAAGTATTCTATGTACACATTCTATGTACACATTCCATGTACACATTCTACGTACACATTCTATGTACACACTCTCTGTACACATTCTCTGTACACATTCTATATAAATATTCTTTGTACACATGCTATGTACACATTCTATGTAAACATGCTATGTACACATTCTATGTAAACATCATATGTAAACATGCTCTGTAAACATTCTATGTAAACATTCTATATACACATTCTATGTAAACATTCTATGTAAATATTCCATGTACACATTCTACGTACACATTCTATGTAAATATTCTATGTACACATTCTAAGTAAATATTCTATTTAAACATTCTATGTACACATTCTATGTAAACATCCTATGTAAACATTCTATGTACACATTTTATGTACACATTCTATGTACACATTCTATGTAAACATTCCATGTAAACATTCCATGTACACATTCCATGTACACATTCCATATAATTATTCTATGTACACATTTTATGTACACATTCTATGTACACATTCTATGTAAATATTCTATGTAAACATTCTATGTACACATTCTATGTAAACATGCTGAGAAAATATTTTATGTACACATTCTATGTAGACATTCTATGTACACATTCTATGTAAACATTCTATGTAAATATTCTATGTAACATTCTACATAAATATTCTATGTAAACATTCTATGTACACATTCTAAGTACACATTCTACATTCTATGTACACATTCTATGTACACATTCTACATTCTATGTACACATTCTATGTAAATATTCTATGTAAATATTCCATGTACACATTCTATGCACACATTCTTTGTACACATTCTATGTAAGTATTCTATGTACACATTCTATGTACACATTCCATGTACACATTCTACGTACACATTCTACGTACACATTCTACATACACATTCCATGTACACACTCTCTGTACACATTCTCTGTACACATTCTATATAAATATTCTATGTACACATTCTATGTACACCTTCTATGTAAACATGCTATGTACACATTCTATGTAAACATCATATGTAAACATGTTCGGTAAACATTCTATGTACACATTCTATATACACATTCTATGTAAACATTCTATGTAAACATGCTGAGAAAATATTTTATGTACACATTCTATGTAAATATTCTATGTACACATTCTATGTAAATATTCTATGTAAACATTCTATGTACACATTCTATGTACACATTCTATGCACACATTCTATGTAAATATTCTATGTAAATATTCCATGTACACATTCTATGCACACATTCTCTGTACACATTCTATGTAAGTATTCTATGTACACATTCTATGTACACATTCTATGTACACATTCTATATAAAAAATCTATGTAAACATTCTATGTACACATTCTATGTACACATTCTATGTAAACATTCTATGTAAATATTCTATGTAACATTCTATGTACACATTCTATGTACCATTCTACATTCTATGTAAACATTCTACGTACACATTCTATGTACACATTCTATGTAAAAATTTTTGATTTTGGGGCCTGTTCTAGATCGAACTAGAACTCGAGCTTTTTGCAAAACCTCGATAGTTCTAGAAACGTTCGAGAACGGTTCTAGCAGCAAAAAAACAGCTAATTCCTAGCTGGCTTTCCGCTGTAATAGTGTAAGTCACTCTGTGACTCACACTATTATGAAATTTCAGTGTATAGTGTGCGTGAACAGCGCCTTCAGATCACTCCTGTTTGTATAATGTCTTCCTTCCCTAAGCGCGCGCGTGTAGTGGGGAGGGCCATTATGTCAGCCAATCCCAGACACACACAGCTAAGTGGACGTTTAGCCAGAGAAGCAACAGCATGTGTGATAGGATGTCCATGTCACATGTCCCTGCATTATAAAAACGAGTATCTGGCCGTCCGGACGCCATTATCTCTTCTGCGTCCTTGGTGTCAGACATCATTGGCGCAGCTCCATCCTTTGTCCTATCGCCGATACTGCTGTATGCGCTCCATACACAGCGCTGGACAGCATAGGGATAGCACTTTCCATCAGTCCTTTTAAGGGCTCGTACCGGCAGGGTCAGAGCCATAGGTGACAGGTCCTGAAAACAGAGACAGCGTCTGTGTAGCTAAGGTCAGGGATTTCGTCGCTGCATTTCCCCATTAGGAGGGAATAGAAAGGCAGGCTTCCATTCCTTTACCCAGAGCCCCACAATCCTGGCACTGTACCCTCCTGTCCTCTGCACACTCCAACTCATTATAACTAAGCCATTATACTAGCAAACACTCAGTGTACCTAGTGGCATCCTAAACGTGGCTATTGGACTTTGCTATAGTCCCACTAGTGCAAAGATATTTGCAGCACCTCTGCCTGCATTGCACACTCCAACTCATTATAACTAAGCCATTATACTAGCAGACACTCAGTGTACCTAGTGGCATCCTAAATGTGGCTATTGGACTTTGCTATAGTCCCACTAGTGCAAAGATATTTGCAGCACCTCTGCCTGCATTGCACACTCCAACTCATTATAACTAAGCCATTATACTAGCAAACACTCAGTGTACCTAGTGGCATCCTAAACGTGGCTATTGGACTTTTGTCTAGTCCCACTAGTGCAAAGATATTTGCAGCACCTCTGCCTGCATTGCACACTCCAACTCATTATAACTAAGCCATTATACTAGCAAACACTCAGTGTACCTAGTGGCATCCTAAGTGTGGCTATTGGACTTTGCTATAGTCCCACTAGTGCAAAGATATTTGCAGCACCTCTGCCTGCATTGCACACTCCAACTCATTATAACTAAGTCATTATACTAGCAGACACTCAGTGTACCTAGTGGCATCCTAAATGTGGCTATTGGACTTTGCTATAGTCCCACTAGTGCAAAGATATTTGCAGCACCTCTGCCTGCATTGCACACTCCAACTCATTATAACTAAGCCATTATACTAGCAAACACTCAGTGTACCTAGTGGCATCCTAAACGTGGCTATTGGAATTTTGTCTAGTCCCACTAGTGCAAAGATATTTGCAGCACCTCTGCCTGCATTGCACACTCCAACTCATTATAACTAAGCCATTATACTAGCAAACACTCAGTGTACCTAGTGGCATCCTAAACGTGGCTATTGGACTTTGCTATAGTCCCACTAGTGCAAAGATATTTGCAGCACCTCTGCCTGCATTGCACACTCCAACTCATTATAACTAAGCCATTATACTAGCAAACACTCAGTGTACCTAGTGGCATCCTAAACGTGGCTATTGGACTTTGCTATAGTCCCACTAGTGCAAAGATATTTGCAGCACCTCTGCCTGCATTGCATACTCCAACTTATTATAACTAAGCCATTATACTAGCAAACACTCAGTGTACCTAGTGGCATCCTAAACGTGGCTATTGGACTTTTGTGTAGTCCCACTAGGGCAAAGATATTTGCAGCACCTCTTCCTGCATTGCACACTCCAACTCATTATAACTAAGCCATTATACTAGCAATTGATGCTGCCAGTTTAAGGGCCGTAGTTGCATTGTCAGGGATATTTATTCTTTATTATTCTGCTGTTAATAAAGCTAGACCACCGCTGCAATCTACACCACCTCTCAATTTTTACTACCACATTTTCAGTGCACAATCTTGTCGCAATCAACATGAGTGGCAAAATGACAGATGCTGGTGGAAAGGGGAAGAGGCGTGGTGGAAAAGGAAAAAAAGGGTTTGTCCGTGGGGAAGGTGGCAAAGCTCCATTATCATCTGCTGAAGAGAGACCATCTACCAGCAAAAGTAAGATGTCTACTACTTACCGTGGACAATCCGATGTGCTCCCTTTTTTACGGACACGAACAACAGGAACAAAGGTAGATGATGGCCAAAAAAGGAAAATGCTTGAATGGATCTCAAGTGGTCCAACAAGTGCCCTCTCAGCCACTTCAAGTACCGCATCCAAAAAACACCAGTCCTCTGAGTTGTCATCCCAATCAAACTTGCTTTCTCCCAGCTCTGAAGTCTCCATCAGCCCTGCACAGTATGGTGGAACTGAGATGGCTGAGTCTGCAGAGCTGTTCAGTCACACTATAGCCTGGGAATCAGAGGTCTGCTCCCAAGCTACAGTGAGTACAGAAAAGGAAATGGTCTGCAGTGATGCCCAGAACCTTTGTGACTCTGATTCAGGCCGTGAGGACCAAGTTTTTGAGCATAATGTTGACCCTTTGTCACAAACTGTAACACCTGTGGTTATAGACAATGAGGAACATACTGATGAAGATGAGACGCAGATACCCGATTGGGATGACAACTTAAATATTCGGTCAGGGCAAGAAGAGGCTCGGTCTGAGGGGGAGGGGAGTGCAAACACAACAATTGATGATGAAGTTCTAGATCCCACCTACTGTCAACCCACAGTCAGGCACTCGAGGAGGTCAACAGAGGTGGTGGAGGAGGATGCAACTGATGACGAAGTTACCTTGCGCCTTCCTGGACACAGTCGGAGTACTGGTAGCACGTCTACAACTGCATCCTCAGCCACCACTCTGCCTCTGAGCATTATTCGGGGTGGATCAACAGGTCGCATGGCCTCTAAGCCTTGCCTAGCCTGGTCCTTTTTTGACATAGAAAAAGATCGCCCAAATTATGTGATCTGTAAAATTTGTCATGGTTCTCTTAGTAGAGGTCAAAACCTCAGCAGTTTGACAACTTCTTCCATGAATCGTCACATGAATAAATATCATATGTCCCGGTGGGAAGCTCACCGTGCTGCAATGCGGCCTAGCGGAGCGAACCATCCACCGCCTGCCCCTTCCAGTGCATCCGCGCGCTCTTCATCTTCTAGGACTGTGGGGACAGCTGTCACACCTGTTTTTCCACCCACAACTTTCACCACTGTAACCGCAACAGGCAGTTTGCTTGGTAGGTCGTCAGTTGGTTTGGAAGGGGAAACAAGTGAGTGTGTACAGCTCTCTCAGACATCGATAGCACCAACGTTGGATGAAGGCAACATCATGTCTCCGCCTGCACTTTCCTCACAAACCTGCATTTTTCCAGGGACACCCTACTCAACACCGTCTACACACAGCAGCCAGATCTCTGTCCCTCAGATGTGGTCAAATAAAAGGCCACTTCCTGCGACCCATGACAAAGCTAAGAGGTTGACTCTATCCCTCTGTAAGCTGTTGGCTACCGAACTGTCGCTGTGCCCCAGTACCAGATGCCTAGTCGCCACTACTTCTCTAAGAAAGGTGTGCCCGCGCTACACCAGCATGTCGCACACAACATCACCACTTCCTTGAGAAACTCTGTGTGTCAACGGGTGCATTTCACCACCGATACTTGGACCAGTAAGCATGGACAGGGACGTTACATGTCGCTGACTGGGCACTGGGTAACTATGGTGATAGATGGTGAAGGGTCTGCTGCACAAGACTTGCCGTCCCCACGACTTGTGTGTCAATCCTCTGTCTGTCCAAGTTCCGCCACTGCTTCTGCATCCTCCACCTCATCTGGGTCCTCCACCTCCGGCCGAAGCCTGCCTGGTCAGGCCACCAGCGTTCTCACTGCGCAGAAGGAATCACGCACCCCTCATTACTATGCTGGCAGCAGAGCGCAACGGCATCAGGCGGTCTTTAGCTTGACATGTCTTGGGAATAAGAGTCACACAGCTGAGGAGTTGTGGTCAGCTCTGCGGTCCGAGTTTAATAAATGGTTGTCTCCACTCAACCTGCAGCCTGGTAAGGCCGTGTGCGACAATGCTGCAAACCTGGGTGCGGCCCTTCGCCTGGGCAAGGTGACACACGTACCTTGTATGGCTCACGTGTTGAACCTTGTCGTCCAGCAATTTTTAACACACTATCCCGGCCTAGATGGCCTTCTGAACAGGGCACGAAAACTGTCTGCTCACTTCCGCCGTTCAAGCGCCGCAGCTGAGCGACTTGCATCGCTCCAGAAGTCTTTCGGCCTGCCGGTTCATCGCCTGAAATGCGATGTGGCGACACGCTGGAATTCAACTCTCCACATGTTACAGCGACTGTGGCAGCACCGCCGAGCCCTGGTGCAATACGTCATGACGTATAGCCTGGGCCAACGAGATGCAGAGGTGGGTCAGATCACCCTGATGGAGTGGTCTCAGATCAAGGACCTATGCACCCTTCTGCACAGTTTCGACATGGCGACGAATATGTTTAGCGCTGACAATGCCATTATCAGCATGACGATTCCAGTCATTTACATGCTGGAGCACACGCTAAACACTATTCGGAGTCAGGGGGTGGGACAACAGGAAGGGGATGAACTACAGGAGGATTCATATGCGCAAGACACAACAACATCACCAAGGTCCAGACGTTCATCATCACCAAGGCGCCAGGCATGGGACCATGGGGGACAGGGATCAACAAGGGCGCATGGTAGCAGGCGAGATGTTGAGGAAGGTGCAGGAGAACATGAAGAAATGGAGGACGAACTGTCCATGGACATGGAAGACTCAGCAGATGAGGGAGACCTTGGTCAAATTTCAGTTGAAAGAGGTTGGGGGGAGATGTCAGAGGAAGAAAGAACGGTTAGCACCTCTATGCCACAAACACAGCGTGGACTTGGTCCGCATGGCTGCGCAAGACACATGAGTGCCTTCTTGTTGCACTACCTCCAACATGACCCTCGTATTGTCAAAATTAGAAGTGATGATGACTACTGGCTTGCCACACTATTAGATCCCCGGTACAAGTCCAAATTTTGTGACATAATTCCAGCCATAGAAAGGGACGCACGTATGCAGGAGTATCAGCAGAAGCTGTTACTAGATCTTAGATCGGCTTTTCCACCAAACAACCGTGCAGGTGCAGGGAGTGAATCTCCCAGTTGTAACTTGACAAACATGGGACGGTCTCGTCATCTTCAACAGTCTACCCGTACCAGTAGGACCGTATATGGTGCTGGTAACAGCAATTTTATGGAATCTTTTCATAATTTTTTTAGACCCTCCTTTGCAAGGCCACCAGAGACAACAAGTCTGACACATAGTCAACGGCTGGAGAGGATGATACAGGAGTATCTCCAAATGAACATCGATGCCATGACTTTGCAAATGGAGCCTTGCTCCTTTTGGGCTTCAAATCTAGAAAAATGGCCAGAGCTATCCAGTTACGCCTTGGAGATTTTGTCGTGTCCAGCTGCCAGCATTGTCTCTGAACGTGTCTTCAGTGCTGCTGGGTGTGTGCTGACAGATAAGCGCACGCGTCTGTCCAGTGACAATGTGGACAGACTGACGTTCATCAAAATGAACAAGTCATGGATCCAGAAGGAATTTACTACCCCTGTGTCATCCTGGGGAGAGTAAATGCTTGTGGATTTGGAATGTGCTTGATGCAAATCAAAACATCCTGTTTGCAACTAGGGCACAACTGCTGCCACTGAAGGGGTGGGTGTGTGTGGGGCCCAATTTTTTGAAAAAAGGGAGACTCCGCTTGGAGTAACCCTTGCTTACATTGTTTTAAAAAGAAGCCAAGATGAACAGAGCTGGGATCAGGAAAGACTTTGCTACCTACCCTGGTGTCATCCTGGGGACGGTTAATTATGGCGTATTTTTGAATGTGCTTGATGCAAATCTAGCTGTGAAGTGTACAACTGGGGCACAACTGCTGCCACTGAAGGGGTGGGTGTGTGTGGGGCCCAATTTTTGGAAAAAAGTAAGACTCCGCTTGGAGTAACCCTTGCTTACATTGTTTTTAAAAGAAGCCAAGATGAACAGAGCTGGGATCAGGAAAGACTTTGCTACCTACCCTGGTGTCATCCTGGGGACGGTTAATTATGGCGTATTTTTGAATGTGCTTGATGCAAATCTAGCTGTGAAGTGTGCAACTGGGGCACAACTGCTGCCACTGAATGGGTGGGTGTGTGTGGGGCCCAATTTTTTGAAAAAAGGGAGACTCCGCTTGGAGTAACCCTTGCTTACATTGTTTTTAAAAGAAGCCAAGATGAACAGAGCTGGGATCAGGAAAGACTTTGCTACCTACCCTGGTGTCATCCTGGGGACGGTTAATTATGGCGTATTTTTGAATGTGCTTGATGCAAATCTAGCTGTGAAGTGTACAACTGGGGCACAACTGCTGCCACTGAAGGGGTGGCTGTGTGTGGGGCCCAATTTTTGGAAAAAAGGAAGACTCCACTTGGAGTAACCCTTAGTTACATTGTTTTTAAAAGAAGCCAAGATGAACAGAGCTGGGATCAGGAAAGACTTTGCTACCTACCCTGGTGTCATCCTGGGGACGGTTAATTATGGCATATTTTTGAATGTGCTTGATGCAAATCTAGCTGTGAAGTGTACAACTGGGGCACAACTGCTGCCACTGAATGGGTGGGTGTGTGTGGGGCCCAATTTTTTGAAAAAAGGGAGACTCCGCTTGGAGTTACCCTTGCTTACATTGTTTTTAAAAGAAGCCAAGATAAACAGAGCTGGGATCAGGAAAGACTTTGCTACCTACCCTGGTGTCATCCTGGGGACGGGTAATTATGGCGTATTTTTGAATGTGCTTGATGCAAATCTAGCTGTGAAGTGTACAACTGGGGCACAACTGCTGCCACTGAAGGGGTGGGTGTGTGTGGGGCCCAATTTTTGGAAAAAAGGAAGACTCCGCATGGAGTAACCCTTGCTTACATTGTTTTTAAAAGAAGCCAAGATGAACAGAGCTGGGATCAGGAAAGACTTTGCTACCTACCCTGGTGTCATCCTGGGGACGGTTAATTATGGCGTATTTTTGAATGTGCTTGATGCAAATCTAGCTGTGAAGTGTGCAACTGGGGCACAACTGCTGCCACTGAATGGGTGGGTGTGTCGGGCCCAATTTTTTGAAAAAAGGGAGACTCCGCTTGGAGTAACCCTTGCTTACATTGTTTTTAAAAGAAGCCAAGATGAACAGAGCTGGGATCAGGAAAGACTTTGCTACCTACCCTGGTGTCATCCTGGAGACGGTTAATTATGGCGTATTTTTGAATGTGCTTGATGCAAATCTAGCTGTGAAGTGTACAACTGGGGTACAACTGCTGCCACTGAAGGGGTGGCTGTGTGTGGGGCCCAATTTTTGGAAAAAAGGAAGACTCCGCTTGGAGTAACCCTTACTTACATTGTTTTAAAAGAAGCCAAGATGAACAGAGCTGGGATCAGGAAAGACTTTGCTACCTACCCTGGTGTCATCCTGGGGACGGTTAATTATGGCGTATTTTTGAATGTGCTTGATGCAAATCTAGCTGTGAAGTGTACAACTGGGGCACAACTGCTGCCACTGAAGGGGTGGGTGTGTGTGGGGCCCAATTTTTGGAAAAAAGGAAGACTCCGCTTGGAGTAACCCTTGCTTACATTGTTTTTAAAAGAAGCCAAGATGAACAGAGCTGGGATCAGGAAAGACTTTGCTACCTACCCTGGTGTCATCCTGGGGACGGTTAATTATGGCGTATTTTTGAATGTGCTTGATGCAAATCTAGCTGTGAAGTGTACAACTGGGGCACAACTGCTGCCACTGAATGGGTGGGTGTGTGTGGGGCCCAATTTTTTGAAAAAAGGGAGACTCCGCTTGGAGTTACCCTTGCTTACATTGTTTTTAAAAGAAGCCAAGATGAACAGAGCTGGGATCAGGAAAGACTTTGCTACCTACCCTGCTGTCATCCTGGGGACGGTTAATTATGGCGTATTTTTGAATGTGCTTGATGCAAATCTAGCTGTGAAGTGTACAACTGGGGCACAACTGCTGCCACTGAAGGGGTGGGTGTGTGTGGGGCCCAATTTTTGGAAAAAAGGAAGACTCCGCATGGAGTAACCCTTGCTTACATTGTTTTTAAAAGAAGCCAAGATGAACAGAGCTGGGATCAGGAAAGACTTTGCTACCTACCCTGGTGTCATCCTGGGGACGGTTAATTATGGCGTATTTTTGAATGTGCTTGATGCAAATCTAGCTGTGAAGTGTACAACTGGGGCACAACTGCTGCCACTGAAGGGGTGGGTGTGTGTGGGGCCCAATTTTTGGAAAAAAGGAAGACTCCGCTTGGAGTAACCCTTGCTTACATTGTTTTTAAAAGAAGCCAAGATGAACAGAGCTGGGATCAGGAAAGACTTTGCTACCTACCCTGGTGTCATCCTGGGGACGGTTAATTATGGCGTATTTTTGAATGTGCTTGATGCAAATCTAGCTGTGAAGTGTGCAACTGGGGCACAACTGCTGCCACTGAATGGGTGGGTGTGTGTGGGGCCCAATTTTTTGAAAAAAGGGAGACTCCGCTTGGAGTAACCCTTGCTTACATTGTTTTTAAAAGAAGCCAAGATGAACAGAGCTGGGATCAGGAAAGACTTTGCTACCTACCCTGGTGTCATCCTGGGGACGGTTAATTATGGCGTATTTTTGAATGTGCTTGATGCAAATCTAGCTGTGAAGTGTGCAACTGGGGCACAACTGCTGCCACTGAATGGGTGGGTGTGTGTGGGGCCCAATTTTTTGAAAAAAGGGAGACTCCGCTTGGAGTAACCCTTGCTTACATTGTTTTTAAAAGAAGCCAAGATGAACAGAGCTGGGATCAGGAAAGACTTTGCTACCTACCCTGGTGTCATCCTGGGGACGGTTAATTATGGCGTATTTTTGAATGTGCTTGATGCAAATCTAGCTGTGAAGTGTACAACTGGGGCACAACTGCTGCCACTGAAGGGGTGGGTGTGTGTGGGGCCCAATTTTTGGAAAAAAGGAAGACTCCGCTTGGAGTAACCCTTGCTTACATTGTTTTTAAAAGAAGCCAAGATGAACAGAGCTGGGATCAGGAAAGACTTTGCTACCCACCCTGGTGTCATCCTGGGGACGGTTAATTATGGCGTATTTTTGAATGTGCTTGATGCAAATCTAGCTGTGAAGTGTACAACTGGGGCACAACTGCTGCCACTGAATGGGTGGGTGTGTGTGGGGCCCAATTTTTGGAAAAAAAGGGAGACTCCGCTTGGAGTAACCCTTGCTTACATTGTTTTTAAAAGAAGCCAAGATGAACAGAGCTGGGATCAGGAAAGACTTTGCTACCTACCCTGGTGTCATCCTGGGGACGGTTAATTATGGCGTATTTTTGAATGTGCTTGATGCAAATCTAGCTGTGAAGTGTACAACTGGGGCACAACTGCTGCCACTGAAGGGGTGGGTGTGTGTGGGGCCCAATTTTTGGAAAAAAGGGAGACTCCGCTTGGAGTAACCCTTGCTTACATTGTTTTTAAAAGAAGCCAAGATGAACAGAGCTGGGATCAGGAAAGACTTTGCTACCTACCCTGGTGTCATCCTGGGGACGGTTAATTATGGCGTATTTTTGAATGTGCTTGATGCAAATCTAGCTGTGAAGTGTGCAACTGGGGCACAACTGCTGCCACTGAATGGGTGGGTGTGTGTGGGGCCCAATTTTTTGAAAAAAGGGAGACTCCGCTTGGAGTAACCCTTGCTTACATTGTTTTTAAAAGAAGCCAAGATGAACAGAGCTGGGATCAGGAAAGACTTTGCTACCTACCCTGGTGTCATCCTGGGGACGGTTAATTATGGCGTATTTTTGAATGTGCTTGATGCAAATCTAGCTGTGAAGTGTACAACTGGGGCACAACTGCTGCCACTGAAGGGGTGGGTGTGTGTGGGGCCCAATTTTTGGAAAAAAGGAAGACTCCGCTTGGAGTAACCCTTGCTTACATTGTTTTTAAAAGAAGCCAAGATGAACAGAGCTGGGATCAGGAAAGACTTTGCTACCTACCCTGGTGTCATCCTGGGGACGGTTAATTATGGCGTATTTTTGAAAGTGCTTGATGCAAATCTAGCTGTGAAGTGTACAACTGGGGCACAACTGCTGCCACTGAATGGGTGGGTGTGTGTGGGGCCCAATTTTTTGAAAAAAGGGAGACTCCGCTTGGAGTAACACTTGCTTACATTGTTTTTAAAAGAAGCCAAGATAAACAGAGCTGGGATCAGGAAAGACTTTGCTACCTACCCTGGTGTCATCCTGGGGACGGGTAAGTATGGCGTATTTTTGAATGTGCTTGATGCAAATCTAGCTGTGAAGTGTACAACTGGGGCACAACTGCTGCCACTGAAGGGGTGGGTGTGTGTGGGGCCCAATTTTTGGAAAAAAGGAAGACTCCGCATGGAGTAACCCTTGCTTACATTGTTTTTAAAAGAAGCCAAGATGAACAGAGCTGGGATCAGGAAAGACTTTGCTACCTACCCTGGTGTCATCCTGGGGACGGTTAATTATGGCGTATTTTTGAATGTGCTTGATGCAAATCTAGCTGTGAAGTGTGCAACTGGGGCACAACTGCTGCCACTGAATGGGTGGGTGTGTCGGGCCCAATTTTTTGAAAAAAGGGAGACTCCGCTTGGAGTAACCCTTGCTTACATTGTTTTTAAAAGAAGCCAAGATGAACAGAGCTGGGATCAGGAAAGACTTTGCTACCTACCCTGGTGTCATCCTGGAGACGGTTAATTATGGCGTATTTTTGAATGTGCTTGATGCAAATCTAGCTGTGAAGTGTACAACTGGGGTACAACTGCTGCCACTGAAGGGGTGGCTGTGTGTGGGGCCCAATTTTTGGAAAAAAGGAAGACTCCGCTTGGAGTAACCCTTACTTACATTGTTTTAAAAGAAGCCAAGATGAACAGAGCTGGGATCAGGAAAGACTTTGCTACCTACCCTGGTGTCATCCTGGGGACGGTTAATTATGGCGTATTTTTGAATGTGCTTGATGCAAATCTAGCTGTGAAGTGTACAACTGGGGCACAACTGCTGCCACTGAAGGGGTGGGTGTGTGTGGGGCCCAATTTTTGGAAAAAAGGAAGACTCCGCTTGGAGTAACCCTTGCTTACATTGTTTTTAAAAGAAGCCAAGATGAACAGAGCTGGGATCAGGAAAGACTTTGCTACCTACCCTGGTGTCATCCTGGGGACGGTTAATTATGGCGTATTTTTGAATGTGCTTGATGCAAATCTAGCTGTGAAGTGTACAACTGGGGCACAACTGCTGCCACTGAATGGGTGGGTGTGTGTGGGGCCCAATTTTTTGAAAAAAGGGAGACTCCGCTTGGAGTTACCCTTGCTTACATTGTTTTTAAAAGAAGCCAAGATGAACAGAGCTGGGATCAGGAAAGACTTTGCTACCTACCCTGCTGTCATCCTGGGGACGGTTAATTATGGCGTATTTTTGAATGTGCTTGATGCAAATCTAGCTGTGAAGTGTACAACTGGGGCACAACTGCTGCCACTGAAGGGGTGGGTGTGTGTGGGGCCCAATTTTTGGAAAAAAGGAAGACTCCGCATGGAGTAACCCTTGCTTACATTGTTTTTAAAAGAAGCCAAGATGAACAGAGCTGGGATCAGGAAAGACTTTGCTACCTACCCTGGTGTCATCCTGGGGACGGTTAATTATGGCGTATTTTTGAATGTGCTTGATGCAAATCTAGCTGTGAAGTGTACAACTGGGGCACAACTGCTGCCACTGAAGGGGTGGGTGTGTGTGGGGCCCAATTTTTGGAAAAAAGGAAGACTCCGCTTGGAGTAACCCTTGCTTACATTGTTTTTAAAAGAAGCCAAGATGAACAGAGCTGATATCAGGAAAGACTTTGCTACCTACCCTGGTGTCATCCTGGGTACGGTTAATTATGGCGTATTTTTGAATGTACTTGATGCAAATCTAGCTGTGAAGTGTACAACTGGGGCACAACTGCTGCCACTGAAGGGGTGGGTGTGTGTGGGGCCCAATTTTTGGAAAAAAGGAAGACTCCGCTTGGAGTAACCCTTGCTTACATTGTTTTTAAAAGAAGCCAAGATGAACAGAGCTGGGATCAGGAAAGACTTTGCTACCTACCCTGGTGTCATCCTGGGGACGGTTAATTATGGCGTATTTTTGAATGTGCTTGATGCAAATCTAGCTGTGAAGTGTGCAACTGGGGCACAACTGCTGCCACTGAATGGGTGGGTGTGTGTGGGGCCCAATTTTTTGAAAAAGGGAGACTCCGCTTGGAGTAACCCTTGCTTACATTGTTTTTAAAAGAAGCCAAGATGAACAGAGCTGGGATCAGGAAAGACTTTGCTACCTACCCTGGTGTCATCCTGGGGACGGTTAATTATGGCGTATTTTTGAATGTGCTTGATGCAAATCTAGCTGTGAAGTGTACAACTGGGGCACAACTGCTGCCACTGAAGGGGTGGGTGTGTGTGGGGCCCAATTTTTGGAAAAAAGGAAGACTCCGCTTGGAGTAACCCTTGCTTACATTGTTTTTAAAAGAAGCCAAGATGAACAGAGCTGGGATCAGGAAAGACTTTGCTACCTACCCTGGTGTCATCCTGGGGACGGTTAATTATGGCGTATTTTTGAATGTGCTTGATGCAAATCTAGCTGTGAAGTGTACAACTGGGGCACAACTGCTGCCACTGAATGGGTGGGTGTGTGTGGGGCCCAATTTTTTGAAAAAAGGGAGACTCCGCTTGGAGTAACACTTGCTTACATTGTTTTTAAAAGAAGCCAAGATGAACAGAGCTGGGATCAGGAAAGACTTTGCTACCCACCCTGGTGTCATCCTGGGGACGGTTAATTATGGCGTATTTTTGAATGTGCTTGATGCAAATCTAGCTGTGAAGTGTACAACTGGGGCACAACTGCTGCCACTGAATGGGTGGGTGTGTGTGGGGCCCAATTTTTGGAAAAAAAGGGAGACTCCGCTTGGAGTAACCCTTGCTTACATTGTTTTTAAAAGAAGCCAAGATGAACAGAGCTGGGATCAGGAAAGACTTTGCTACCTACCCTGGTGTCATCCTGGGGACGGTTAATTATGGCGTATTTTTGAATATGCTTGATGCAAATCTAGCTGTGAAGTGTACAACTGGGGCACAACTGCTGCCACTGAAGGGGTGGGTGTGTGTGGGGCCCAATTTTTGGAAAAAAGGGAGACTCCGCTTGGAGTAACCCTTGCTTACATTGTTTTTAAAAGAAGCCAAGATGAACAGAGCTGGGATCAGGAAAGACTTTGCTACCTACCCTGGTGTCATCCTGGGGACGGTTAATTATGGCGTATTTTTGAATGTGCTTGATGCAAATCTAGCTGTGAAGTGTGCAACTGGGGCACAACTGCTGCCACTGAATGGGTGGGTGTGTGTGGGGCCCAATTTTTTGAAAAAAGGGAGACTCCGCTTGGAGTAACCCTTGCTTACATTGTTTTTAAAAGAAGCCAAGATGAACAGAGCTGGGATCAGGAAAGACTTTGCTACCTACCCTGGTGTCATCCTGGGGACGGTTAATTATGGCGTATTTTTGAATGTGCTTGATGCAAATCTAGCTGTGAAGTGTACAACTGGGGCACAACTGCTGCCACTGAAGGGGTGGGTGTGTGTGGGGCCCAATTTTTGGAAAAAAGGAAGACTCCGCTTGGAGTAACCCTTGCTTACATTGTTTTTAAAAGAAGCCAAGATGAACAGAGCTGGGATCAGGAAAGACTTTGCTACCTACCCTGGTGTCATCCTGGGGACGGTTAATTATGGCGTATTTTTGAATGTGCTTGATGCAAATCTAGCTGTGAAGTGTACAACTGGGGCACAACTGCTGCCACTGAATGGGTGGGTGTGTGTGGGGCCCAATTTTTTGAAAAAAGGGAGACTCCGCTTGGAGTAACACTTGCTTACATTGTTTTTAAAAGAAGCCAAGATGAACAGAGCTGGGATCAGGAAAGACTTTGCTACCCACCCTGGTGTCATCCTGGGGACGGTTAATTATGGCGTATTTTTGAATGTGCTTGATGCAAATCTAGCTGTGAAGTGTACAACTGGGGCACAACTGCTGCCACTGAATGGGTGGGTGTGTGTGGGGCCCAATTTTTGGAAAAAAAGGGAGACTCCGCTTGGAGTAACCCTTGCTTACATTGTTTTTAAAAGAAGCCAAGATGAACAGAGCTGGGATCAGGAAAGACTTTGCTACCTACCCTGGTGTCATCCTGGGGACGGTTAATTATGGCGTATTTTTGAATGTGCTT